>NW_007731736.1:37032-38020 GCF_000696425.1 Galeopterus variegatus
CAAAACAAAAAATCTAGGAATCAATTTAATCAGGTGTGTGAAAGATCTCTACAAGAACTACAAATCAGTGCTGAAAGAAATTAAAGAGGACACAAAAAGATTGAAAGGTATTCCATGCTCTTAGATTGTAAGAATGAACACTGTGAAAATGTCCATACTACCCAAAGCAATCTAGAGATTCAATGCAATCTCCATCAAAATACCAATGACATTCTTCACAGAAACAGAAAAAACAATCTTAACATTCATACGGAACAACGAAAGACCCGAACAGCCTAAGCAACCCTGAGAAAAATAACAAAGCCAGAGGTATAACACTACCTGACTTCAAATTATACTACAAAGCTATAGTAACCAAAATACCATGGTACTGGCATAAAAACAGACACTTGGACCAATGGAATAGAATAGAGAACCTGGAAATCAACCCAAATTGCATTTACAGCCAACTGATCTTTGACAAAGTCACCAAGAACATACATTGTGGAAAAGACTGTCTCTTCAATAAGTGGTGCTGAAAAAACTGGATTTCCATATATAGAAGAATGAAACTAGACCCATACCTCTTGCCATATACCAACACCAGCTCAAAATGGATTAAAGACGACAAGACCTGAAACTATAAAACTACTAATGGAAAACATAGGGTGAATACTCCAGGATGTAGGACTGGGCAAAGACTTTATGAATGAGACCCCAAAAGTATAGGCAACAAAAGAAAAAAAATAAACAAATGGGATTATATCAAACTAAAAGAACTTCTGCACAGCAAAGCAAACAATTAACAGAACAAAAAGACAACCTACAGAATGGGTGAAAATGTTCGTAAACTATGCATTCAACAAGGAATTTATATTGAGTACACAAAGAACTCAATCAAGTTAACAGTGAAAAAACAAGTAACCCAACTTAAAAAGTGGGCAAAAGAATTGAGTAGGCATTTCCCAAAGGAAGATATACAAATGGCCAGTGGACACATGAAAAAATG
>NW_007731736.1:38744-72998 GCF_000696425.1 Galeopterus variegatus
AGAAATCATCTCACCCCAGTTAGACTAGCCATTATCAAAAAGACAGAGAAAAGGCAAGCAAGGACACCCAGGGTCCTAAGCAAGGAACTGTGGGCCATGGCCCCCTCCACTTGCAAGCAAACAAGCGAGCACACCTGGGTCCTGGGCAAGGAGCCTAGGGCTGCTGGCCCCTCTGCCTGGAAGCAGGCAAGCAAGCATGCTTGGGGTCCTGGACAAGAAGCTGAGGGCTGACGTCTCCTCTGCCCAGAAGCAGGCAAGAGAGCACTCCAGGGGTCCTAGGCAAGGAGCCAAGGGCAGTACCCCCTACTGAAAAGCACACAAGAGAGCATATCAAACACACAACTTCCATGTGGGTGGCCTACCACAGCCACTGCCATAGCTATAGCTGCTGAAAAAGTAGCTTGACACCACAATAGCAGCCACAGCCACTGTGCAGGCAGCCTGCCAGACACTTGACTGCACTGACACAAGGAGAGTCACTAGTGGAGACTGGAAAAAGGAGAGTGTATCTCTCCTCTCAAAGCCCACTTCAGAGTAATAGAAGAAGCAACTGCTCTACCAGATGACTAGACATCAAAGTAGAGATATTAGAAACATGAAAACTCAAGAAAATATGACAGCACCAAAAGAATATAGTAATTCTCAAATACCAGACCCTTTAGAGTGGGAAGCCCTTGAAATGACTGAAAAGGAGTTCTGAGCAATAATCTTAAGNACCCTTTAGAGTGGGAAGCCCTTGAAATGACTGAAAAGGAGTTCTGAGCAATAATCTTAAGGAAACTCACTGAGATATGAGAAGACTCAGTTAGACAACATAATGAAATTAGAAAGTCCAAGATAAGAAGGAGGAAATTTACAAAGAGATTAATACCTTAAAAAAGAATGTAGCAGAATTCAGAAAGATTCACTCAATGAAATAAAAAACACAACAGATAGCTTAGGCAGCAGGCTAGAACAAGCAGATGAAAGAATTTCTGATTTGAAGATAGTCTTTTTGAAATAATCCAGTCAGACAAAAAAAATAAAAAAGAGGAAAAAAGAATTTTAAAAATCAAAGAAAATTTAAGAGAGCTAGCAGACAACCTTAAGCATGCAAACCTTCAAATCATTGGTGTTCCAGAAGGGAGGAAAAAGGAAAAGGCATGGAACACCTATTCAACAAAATAACAGAAGACTTCCTAGGTATAGGAAGAGACATGGACCTTCAGATGCAGGAGGTTCAAAGATGCTCAAACAGATTAAATCCAAAAATATCCTGTCCAAGTCACATTATAGTCAAACTGGCAAAGCTCAAAGATGGAATATTAAAAGAAATGAGAAAAGTGTCAAGTCACCTGTAAAGGAGCCCCTATCAGACTAACAGCAGACTTCTCAACAGAAATGCTATAGCCAGAATAAAATGGGAAGATACATTCAAAATACTAAAAGAAATAAACTGCCAGCCAAGAACACTGTGCCCAGCAAAGCTCTACTTCAGGAATGAGGGGAAAACAGTGTATTTCACCACCACATGAGCAGCCCTACAAGAAATCCTCAAGGAAGTCCTAAATCTGGAATCTGAAAAATGATAGTCACTACCATCAATACCTAAAAAAGAACAAAATGCACTGGGAGAACAAAACTTCAAATGAGAAAGAGAAAGAAACTAAATCTTACCACCACAAAAATCCATAGTGACAATGTAATAATGTCCCTACTTTAGTTCTGATTTTAATAATTTTGCTTTTCTCTCTTTTTTATTGGTCAGTCTAGACAAAGGTTTACAAGTTTTGNTGCTTAGAAATTAATTTGCCTTTGAAAAGTTTATTCATCTTCCTCTGTTGAAACTAACTTGATATTTGCATACTTTTGGAAGACTATAGAGAACTATCTCAAATAAAGAGATTATAAAATGAAGTATGGAAATCTTAATAAGTGTTACATCTCCAGTTTTGTGGGGGAAAAAAGAGAGAAAAACAAATGATAGTGAGACTATAGAGAAAGGGGAGCCCTCCTACACTGTTGGTGGGACTGTAAATTAGTGCAGCCATTATGAAAAACAGTATGGAGGTTTCCTCAAACAACTAAAGATAGAACTGCCATTTGATCCAGCAATACCATTGCTGGGTGTATTCCCAAAGGAATTGATATCATCTTGTTGAAGGGATATCTGCACTCCCACATTTATCACAGCTCTATTTACAATTGCTGTGAGTTGGAACCCACCTAAATGTCAATTGATGGATGACTGGATAAGGAAAATTTGGTATATATACACAATGGGATACTGCTCTGCCACAAAAAGAATCAAATTCTGCCATTCACAGCAACATGGATGAACTTAGATACAATTATGTTAAGTGAAATATGCCAGGCATAGAAAGAGAAATACCACATGTCCTCAATAATAAGTGCATACTAAAACAAACAAACAAACAAACAAACAAACAAAGATACAACAATGATAAAAATTTGTTCAACATTCAAGAGGAGAGAACAGAACTGAGGGCACCAGATGTTGGAAGAGGGAAGAGGAGGGGCTGTTAGTGAGAGATTGGTAAAGAGTCACAAAAAATGATTGCATTGTATAATGATAAGTATAGTAATTATAATGAAAAAAATGGGGGGACAAGGCAGGTATTATAACTTGTTTAAAGAAGTAAAAAAAATGTTTTTGGAAAAATAGAATTAAAAGATAATAAAAATCTTTTTATGAACTTTTTGAAGAGCCCTTGTACATACAGGGGAATATCATTTGGTCTCATAAAAAAATTCTGATACATGTTTTGACATGGATGGCCCTTAAAGACATTAAGCTAATTTGAAATAAGCCATACATAAAAGAACAAATACCATGAAATTCTACTTACATGAGGTATCTAGAGTAGTCAAATTCATACATACAGAAAGTAGACATTAAGCTAATTTGAAATAAGCCATACATAAAAGAACAAATACCATGAAATTCTACTTATATGAGGTATCTAGAGTAGTCAAATTCATACATACAGAAAGTAAATGGTGGTTGCCAGAGGGTAGGGGGAGGGGGAATTGGGAGTTATTTAATGGTATGGAGTTTTAGTTTGGGAAAAAGAAAACATTCTGGAGATTGATGGTGGTCATGGTGGCATTACAATGTTAAAGTGCCTAATGCCATTGAACTGTAAAACAATTAAAAATGGTTAAAATGGCAAATTTCATGTTAGGTTATGGTACCACAATAAAAGAAGAAAAAAAAGAAAGAAAGAATCCATGAAAGAAAATATATGCTATAGGAAAAGATTAGTGAGTAAAAATACCAGTAAAACTGATAATTAAATCAAAATAATTGCTAATTATGAGGCTGTGGAGTTTCATGTTTTTTTTAAAGATTTTAAAATAGAAGAGAAATAATTTTTAAAAGTCGTATTTCTGTTTTTTAAAGAGTGCATTGAGCCCAATTAATATGGATTCAACAGAAATTCTCAGCTGCCTGATAGTGGGATATAAAAAAAAGCAGATGGTGGAAATACCCCAGTGTTGGTAACGGGAAGAATAGAAGACCAAGAGGGTGAGGAATTCTTGAGGGTTGATGAGACCTTTGTTGATATGACCAATCATAGTTCAGTTTTCATGCAGTTTTATGAAAAGCTAAAAGGAATTGGTTTAATGTTGGCATCTGATGAGTTGTTCTGGAGGAACCATTGGATAAGAAGGGGAAAAAGGGTAGATCCAGTAGGAAAGACAGAGTAGAATAAAGACATGAAAGGTTGGGGCCAGACAGAGACATTTCAGATTTTCACACCCTGGCACAGAGTAATTCTGTTTGATAATGGAGTTCATAGTTTTGATTTCTTAAATAGAGAGGGTTTGGAGGTATTGGAGTTGAGAAAATTAGGGAACATGAAAAGATGATGATAGAAAGCAACACTAATCTTGTCTGTGATGCTTCTGATAAGGATGAGTAGAGATATGGAGGCAAAAGAGCCTGAAGTCTTGGAAGAACATGCTCAGCCAGAACCTGAAGTCTCAGAAGGAGATGGCAGCATGTTGAAGGGTGAGAGGAGGATGGCACCAGTGGACAAAGTAAAGGAGGGGAGCGGAGTGCAAGGACTATGTCAAAAAGTGTGGGAGAAGAAGCAGTCTCCATTCATCTGGTTTTGTGGAAAGTGCTTACAATAACATGTTGTCAATTTCACAATTAATTTATAGTGAGATAGGAGGTGCTCAGTTTCCCTGGTTCCAGTTTCAGGACATGCCTCTGGGTTTCAAGCCACTCCCCAAGTTCTCAGGCCCTTCCTCTAGGCTTTCCCTTAGTGGAAAGTTATTGTTGCTAGTTAGACCTATTTTTGGTACCAACTTGGGGAAAATGAGATCAAAAGGGGCGGGCTTATGCAAATCTAGTGGCTGAGTATGCTCAGTAGAGAAGAGTTACATAACCCTGGTAGCTGAATGATGTTCCCCTGAGGGTGCTAAAGAGCATAGAATAATATTGAATGAGTTTGGTGCATGTGATAGGAGTTGACCAATGAAAATACTCTGAGACCAACTGAGCATGTGCAAGACTACGTTACATAACAGGGAACCACCCCCTTAATTGAATATTCATTAGATAGCAAAATATAAAGGCCGAATTTGAACAGAAAGCAGGGTTGTTGCTCACCTTCCCGGGGCCAACGTGCTTGCACTTTGCTGGCTGAGGTGCATATGCTTTCTTTTGTATCAAACTTACTTTCAGCAAGCAGCTGCTTACTCTCTTGAGACAGCCTGTACTCTGTACTGAACTTTAAGTGTGAATTTCTTATTTTTGTACTAAACTTGGTGTGGGCCCTGTCCAGTTTCTGGAGCTAGGCAGCACTTTCTCTGTAGAACCTGCATTTCTTATCTGTTACATTAAACCTGTTCTCACTGTCTACTGTGACTCTACTCTTGAATTCTTTCCTGTAGTGGAGTCAAGAACCAGGTAAGAAGATGGGGTGGGTTGAGGCTGGCAACTGGGCCTCCCTTCCTCTGGCATCAATAGTATTTATAATCATAAATGTATATTTTAAAACCGTATGCACAGTATACTCATATGTTAAGTTGAGTCATGTGAAACACCAATATCATTAGGTAATAATAATAGAATTTTAAGGACTTCCTCGATTTCCCCATATTTAGAGAAAAAAAGGTTTTAGAGATCTTTTACATATTTTCAGTATGTCATTTTAGGTAACTAATGAGCCCCCAATTTTTTTCTAAGACAATATGGAAAACATTTTTTTTGCATATGGCTATTATTATGTACAGCTAGTAGGGTGAAAATGATCAAGATTTTTGTCTGTTTTAGTTCTATATTCCAGCTAATATTTTCAGTATGTCATTTTAGGTAACTAATGAGCCCCCAATTTTTTTCTAAGACAATATGTAAAACATTTTTTTTGCATATGGCTATTATTATGTACAGCTAGTAGGGTGAAAATGATCAAGATTTTTGTCTGTTTTAGTTCTATATTCCAAATTTCTCAAATTTCTTCTAAAAAAAGTTTTAGGAAAATTCTGAACATAGGTTCTTCAAGTGTTTTGTTTCTAGACTCAACTGGAGATACTAGGAAACCAGCCAAATGAGAAACATTCCAACTTTTGGTTGAGTTCACTTGCCATGATCAGATTCAAGTAACATTTACTAAGCATTTGAGTATTTTCTACTTATTAGCCCATGTGCTAGGTTCTTTCAAATGCATCATTTTAAAAAAATCTTACAACTCTTTTATATAGTCTTACATTTAGTTATGTACTATTTCCTCATCCTGCAGATAAGGAAACAGGTTCACAGAAGATAAGTGACTTGGTCACATGTAAGTGATAAAGAGTGGAGCCGGGAACTAAACCTAGGTCTCTTGACTTTAAGTCTTGTGTTTTTTTCCTGTTATTCTATGATCCTTAGGTCTAAATTTCTAGAGGAAAATGAAAAATTACATCTATGGTAAAATACAATGTCTGTGAAGAGAGGGACAGAATAGATATTTATTATTTAACTAAGCCATCATAGATAACCGTGCCATCTTCCATCATGTAGGAATTAAACTATATTTATTCATAATGTTACACATGGCATGAAGTTCACTTGCCATGATCAGATTCAAGTAACATTTACTAAGCATTTGAGTATTTTCTACTTACTAGCCCATGTGCTAGGTTCTTTCAAATGCATCATTTTTTAAAATATCTTACAACTCTTTTATATAGTCTTACATTGTTAGTTATGTACTATTTCCTCATCCTGCAGATAAGGAAACAGGTTCACAGAAGATAAGTGACTTAGTCACATGTAACTGATAAAGAGTGGAGCCGGGAACTAAACCTAGGTCTCTTGACTTTAAGTCTTGTGTTTTTTTCCTGTTATTCTATGATCCTTAGGTCTAAATTTCTAGAGGAAAATGAAAAATTACATCTATGGTAAAATACAATGTCTGTGAAGAGAGGGACAGAATAGATATTTATTATTTAATTAAGCCATCATAGATAACCGTGCCATCTTCCATCATGTAGGAATTAAACTATATTTATTCATAATGTTACACATGGCATGGTTTTGAACTATAGGGCCCTGTCATTGAGAGAAATGATGAGAAAATTGTCACGGTCTCCTGGATTATGGGAAGAGGGTGGTTTAAAGGAATGGCATGGACACAGAAGAAGGAAGGAAGAACAGTGCAGGGGGGGCATGTTGACCTCTGAGTTTGGGAACATGAAATATGTGTGTGAGTGTGTATGTGTGTTTCCTATGCATTTTAACATGTAATTTAACGCTACTTATGAAGTACGATTTATCTGAAATATCTATTTCCCTATTGCAAAATTTGAACTTATATAAAATTTATAAAATAGACTATGGTCATCTTACTGAAGGATTATTACTTGGTTTACGTAAGTACCATCACAGTTTAAATACTATGCAATTTTATCTGACTTTTAGAAACACATCTGTTCTGTAAAGCAATGTCCACTTGTCCTTTAGCAATGTGAAACTTCTGGTTTATATAAGTCTCTGTAGAGCATAGACCTTCTTTCTTACTTATCTTTATACTGAGATTCTTTATATTTTATGGATCATGATCTCTTTGAGAATTTGATGAAAGTTAGGCAGCTTCTTCTGAGAATAGATATATGCATAAATGCAAACAACATTGCATTCCATGCCAGGGATTTATGAACTTCTTGGCACCAACCCATAGGCCTCCTAGGTTTAAGAACCACTTGGCACCTACTCTGTTGAATAATAAGTTTCATAAATATTCCTATGAGGATGAGATATAAGGTGTGCTATGGGTGGATAAACCATCACTCCACAGCTCAACTCCATCTCTTAATTCACTGCAACTCCAGCCCCATCCGTATCCCTCACTCTCACCGAAGGTAAGGGGGAGGGTCATAATTTCTGTGGAGAAATAGTCAATTGGTTCCTTTAATGAAATGATTTTGACATATCCTCTCTGGTTTGGAAATATTTAAATTAGGGACAAGCAATAAAACTTCAATTTTTTTTAAGTCTGTAAGTAGTATGAAACAGGCACTCTCATTCTGTCACTGAAGTTCATTGCATCATTGAGCCCCATTTTCAGAGAATGGATCAGGATGGGGTGAAGTTTAGATACAAGCTTGGGATAAAAAAAATTAGAGAGAGTCCTTATACATATTAATTATGGTAGAAATCAGTGATTTTACATTTTGACATGGCTATTGTGTGTCAGCTCACGTGGAATATACTACAAAATCAAATGTATTTCATAGGGCCCAGTTTCCAAAACCCTGCAGTTTCAGGTTTAGCTTAACCTTTTGAAATTACATATAGAAATGTTGACCTTGCAAAAGACAGGAAACTTTCCTCGGGCTAGGGTCTCTGATGTGGATGGAGAGTTGTGGCACAGCAAGCTTGCTGGCTCAAGGACAGACAAGTTACTGATTAATATGTAAAGATACTGGGAAATTGCTCTTGGGAAAAACAGTGTTTGCTAAGATCCAGCTTTTGTTGGTGGATTGACTGAACCTTTTGCAAATTGTATTACGGAATGTCACTTTGCTTGTTTTACTGATGTTACCAGCCTCTATTGTTAAACTTGTTAAACTATACTTAGCTAAAACCCCACCTATGTTCTTTGCCTTTAACTTCCTGGTCTGGAGAATAAATGTGGGGTGAGAACCCCAATTCATGGTTAATTTAGTCACATTTTCCTTACATGATTAGCAATAGTCAGCCTCCATCCTACCTAATCTAAGTCCTGTCTTTTAGCTGATTTCATGCCTCAGGTTTTCCTGAGAATCCCTGAGGGATGTGCACATATTTCTGAAAGCTATCCTGGCTGTCCTGTCACCCGAGCCAGCTATCTGGCACCAGATTACTGCCCTGATTCTCTGCAAGCCTCTCCCTGCTGTCATGTAGCTGTCTCCTCCAAGCTCCAGCGCTTCATCCCTACACTACCTTTCCCCAAATTTTGGCCCAGAACTATCCCTTTATTCCCTGAGCACAACAAAGATGAGGCTCTGACAAGATTATCTTGAAAGCTTAAGAACAATAGAAAAATATTTCAATGTGGAGGAGGATGGGGAAGTGGGGGCAGGAAGGGTTGACTTCCCTGTTACATTCTCATAATCCCCCAACTCAATCGTTTCCATCTGCAAGGGTTTCTAATTGTCTCTGTATTACCTGGGAACTGTGTCATAAGATTTCTTTGTTACACCAGACCTGATGAATTAGAATCTTGTGGCCGGAGGGCGGGCAGCCTGGGATGCATGTTTTAATAAGCTCCCTGTGAAGCACTTATGAAGTAGTTTCTCTGTTGGAACACTGGAAAGGAAGGGTTTGTGAACTTTCATCCTAGTGCCATGTGGCAGGGACCAGCATACATCAAACCAAAAAAGAGATTTGATACTATCTTCCTTACCTGGAGTCTAAGCCTCAACTTCTCCAGGACCAGACTAAGGAAAGAAAGAAACAAACAATAATAGCAGCAGCGGCAGTAACAGCAAACCCTTTAAAATCTCCAATGGAGCAAACATTATTTGCCAATGTCCATGTCCTCTCTTGTTCTCTGCTAATAGAACCCCATTTGGTTGACAATGGTGTGCCTAGCTTCTGGTGATGAGTCAATCCTGACCTTCCTGTCTCCTCTTTTGCAGTCTTCCTTACAGCTAGGGGTGGTCACATGACCCAATTCTAGGCAATCCGATGTAAAAGAAAGGGGAGGTCGCTGGGAAAACTTTTGCTTCTTGAATATAGATGTTGGATCTGTGGTAATCCTCTTCTGACAATGAAGGAAAGGAAGAGAAAATTAAAGAATCATTGTAGGATCACTAGACTAAAGTCAGCAGTGGCCTAGCCTCAGTCTACTTGTGACTGGAGAAAAATGACTCCCTATTTTTAAGCCATGGTAGCTGTTTTTTTCTGCAGTGTTTTGTTTTTGCTTGGAAACTAAAAGCATTCCAAACTCAGACTATCCTCCTTATAAGGATAATATCATTTCAATGTTAACAATATTGCTGATAGCCTTCCATTCTACATGGATCTATGAGGTCCTCATTATTGCCATTGTCTCCATTTCAGAGGAGAATCTCAGCTTTATCAAAAAAAAATTTTTTTTTCAAATGTATAGAGAGGTCTGTCCTTAAAAGTTTGCTCTAAAAGTGGTTTGCCCTCTACTTTTGAAGAAAGAGGAAAAGTGCTGGCAGCTTCGAATTAAGCCTTTTTTCTTTCCTATGTCATCACCCTTTATCCCCCACAAATACACCCCATTCATAGTTTTGGAAATTATTGTCTTGTGTATCAGATAGAGCCCCTTATACACAAATATGTAGCACGTAAAAGCCTTCACTGACATTATCCACTGTCTCCCAAGAAATTTTCTCATGTCCGCATGTAGACACATCATCTTTTCCTCCTCTCCATATTGTAAAACTAAGAAATCCTATGAACACAGGGGAGAGTAGTCTACTTCAGGCCCATGTCATGAGCACATGCAGTAGGATCCACTGGCATTTGAGAAACAAATCTCCTGAGGCAGGTCCCTAGACCGCACCAACCCTCATTGAACTACTCCAAAGAAGTGTTATTCAAAGTCTGTTCCAGGGAACATGATTTCCACGAGGCATGTCTGAAGTTAGGGGGAAAAAAAGAGGTTCTAGAGCAAATAATGACCGAAGCATTGCATACCGCATCTCATGTTTAGAGATTTTTTTCAGTCTCTTGTATGTTGCTGGCAACCACAGGGACTTTGAACATGGTGCTCTTTTGCCTAGAAATCTCTTCCTCTTTCCTTCTCAGGGTAAACTCGTCCTTCAATTCTTAGTGCCATTGTATGACACTGATCTTCCCTGACAACATCAAAATCAACACTTGTGCATGCTTGATAGCACTGTGTACCCCTCCAAAGCAGTACTACAATTTTAATTTTATGTTTTATTTGTTTAATTATGTGATAAATGTCTATCTTTCTCACTAGACTGTAAACTTCATAAAGTCAAGAACCATGCCTGTTTTTGCCTAACAGAGTATCTTTAGTATCTGAGACTTTTGGGGCACTTAATGAACAGCTGTCAGTGGGATGGATGGCCATAGGAGACATGTTCCCATGTGAATGGCTCTGACGTATCCTGCAGTAAAGACATCTGATTACCTTTGGTTAACTCCACATTTCCCACTTTCATTTGAACTACAAAACCATTTTTTTTTTCAAGTAACTCCCATTAACACCCTGCTCTACAAGGGCTCTAAAAACATGTATTAATAAACTATTTTTCTAAAGCATATTGACCATCTATTTGTTTTAAAGTCTGAAGCAGTCTTAAAATTTGTCTGTTTTAACTTATTCATTTGGTAGAGAAGGAAAACAAGCCACAGTAATTAATGTCCTTTCTAAGAATGCACAACTAGTTATTGGCAGAAAAAAGACGAGGAATCAGCTCTTCTGATGCCTACTCCAGTGATCTCTCCGTGTCCTCATATTACTTCTCTACACCCAGAATTATGTGCAATTCAGTTGTAAAACAGAGTAGAAAGAGGAACGACAGGTTGTTAGGAATTGCATTTAGAGCCATTATAATTTCTCTTCAGTTTCATTAAGGCAATTATTTGTGACTTAGCTATGTAACATTTATTTAGATTTAGTCATTTAACATCTATGACTATAATGTTAAAAACTAAAATATTGACATAGAATTTCATCCTTAGAGAAGATATTCTTCAACACTAAGAAATTTCAGCTTCCACTTTCCAGTAGAACCCCCTTCTCTGATCTACTCTAATCTTTCTAGCAGTGATGTGGCTCAAAGAAGCCTCTGTACCTTTTCTGCTTGTCTCAAAACCCTTTTTCTCAGGAGTTCTTTACATTATGAAGATTATTAGTTTAAATTTGCGGGATCTCAGTGAGTTGCTGACAAGTGGTGTCATGTCATTGAGTGCTCCAGCAGAGGCTGCTGCTGCTGCCTCTTGGCCTGACTCAGATCTGGCAAGAGATTGTTGGTTCACCAGGGCCCTAGTAAAAATTTATTTCAGAAATTTGAGCAGAAAAACTTTCGTTTCTCAGACACTTCTTTTGAAAAAGAGACAAAAGGACCTAAATGTATCTCTACTGTGTTTTATTTTCTATACTGAGGGTTGCTTAGAATAGAGAATGTGATATAGCAAGATAAGAAATGAGGAGAAAGATAAGAAATTGTGACATAAAACAGTAGGGAGTAAAAAAGGGTCAAAAAATAATTAATAGGAAATTGATGAAAAACCTCTTACCTGAAACCGCAGAGAACATTTACAGCAACATGTGGGTCCACTCATATGGGATCTTCCTCTTCTGCAGATGATTCTCAGAGCTACCCTTTGACCAAGTTTTAGAGAGCCTTTTGCCCTACCCTGGTATTTCTGCACCAGCACTAGAATTCGCTCATCTCTCCATCCCGCTCCCCCTGCCTCCATACACTCATTCATCCACCTTTTCTACATGTTGGGAAGCAGGGTTAAGGAACTGTGGAAAGATATCAGCATACCCTGGTATTTCTGCACCAGCACTAGAATTCGCTCATCTCTCCATCCCGCTCCCCCTGCCCCCATACACTCATTCATCCACCTTTTCTACATGTTGGGAAGCAGGGTTAAGGAACTGTGGAAAGATATCAGCGCAGTTTTAGAATCCAATTGTTGCTTGAAAAATTGTGGTTCTTGAACTTCTTCAGATTACAACTTATCTACCAGCAATCCACTGGAAAGAGAGACCTATTAAAAATCATTGCTTTGCCATAGGTCAGATATAATCCACATAGAAATCAATTCAGCTTGGTAAATGTTATATGGAGTCAACGCTATGGGTTAAATTGCCATGAGAGAAACACTCACGGGCAGAGTGGAACAATCAGGACAAAGCCTCAGGAGTTTATAATGTAAAGAAGAAAAGAGTGATGGGAACTAGCATTTAGTGGCATCTTCTACATGTTGGGCCCTGAACCAATTCATGATTGTAGTTAAACTGCACAGTAGCTTTTAGTACACTGTTCAACACCTAGGACAGTGCCTAGCAGAGTATTGGACCTTTGTAAATATTTTCCAAATGAAGATATGAATGCATAATTCTATGAGGAATCTAAAGCTCAGAGGATTCACATGATGGTAGTTAGGTAGTAATTACTATACAAATAATGGCTCACCATTTATTGAGTTTCCTGTGTGCCTGGATGTGTTAGTACAGAAGCTTGACCAGCACAGCAGTCAGGAGCATGGGCTCTGGTGCTTAGCAGATGTGGGTTTACATTTCTGCTCTACCAGAGTTACCAACATGGGACCGTAACACTAAGGGCTTTACATCACTAAGCTGCAATTTCCTCATAGACAAAATGCAGATGAGAACATCTATATTTCAGGAATTTTGTGAAGATTAAATGAAATAATATGTAAGGTGCTTGGCATAGTGCCTGGCACAGAGAAGTGCCTAAGTGACAAAACTTAAATTGGAACTGTGGTGAAAGGATGAATAATTGTTCCCCAAAGATGCCCATGTCCTAATCTCCAGAACCTGTGAATATATTACTTTACATGGCAAAGGAACTTTGCAGGTGTGATTAAGTTAAGGCTCTTCAGATAGATTATCTTGGATTATCTAAGTAGACCAAAGAAATGACAAGGGTCCTTGTAAGAAGGCAGAAGAGTCAGAGTCAGAGAAGATGTGACAACAGAAGCCAAGGTCAAAGAGATATAGCCACAAGTAAAAGTAAATCAGGCAGCCTCTGGAAGCTGGACAAAGCAAAGAGCAAGTTCTCCCCTGGAGCATGCAGAAGGAATGCAGCTCTGCCAACACCTTGATTTCAGCCCAGTGAGACCCATTTGGGATTTCTGACCTTCAAACCTGTAAGATAACAAACTTGTTTGTGTTCCTTTAAGCCACTAAATGTATGGTAAATTGCTACAGCAGCAATAGGAAACTGATATACCAGCACATGCTCTTTCCTCTACACCTTGCTGTCTTCTGTAAAATTCAGAATTAATGAAGAAATCTAATGTCTGGCAGCCTGGTGTTGGTTTTCATTTGAATCCCTATTCTGTTTTTCTTGCTGTTTGTGTCTTCTCTTGCTGTATCTCCTCTCATGGCCAGGTGACTTAGCAGGTCTGTTTCCTTGATCTGATTGCCCCTTCTATGGCTGCTACTTTGGGAGTTACATGGAAAGAGAGAGCAAAGGAGTAGAAGAGAAGAAAAGGAACCATTGACAGAGATAAGGACTTTTTGATGAAAGGCAGATCCGCTGTGTCTGTAGGCAATGTCTTTCTAAATTAGAAAATGTACATGTCTCTTGAGAGGGCTGTGTTTTTCTCCCCCTTTTCCAAACATGCCCCTTCATACCTCTTCTCTCTCTCCCCCAGACAAAAACAGAGAGCATTCTGGAGAATCTGGAAGACTCATCTAATTGTAAACCCACATCCCCTGGATAGGTTTGTCCATTGTGTTCTTTATAAAATGCCTTCTCAGAAAAAATAAATGATTATTGTAGTGAATACATGGGGAGAGCTCCAATCTTCCTTTAAAGATATTCATCCACTTATTCATTTGCTCAAGAATTCAAGAGCTGTAAATTGAGAATTTTACCAAACACTCTTATGAAGAATGCAGGTGAGAGAAAAGGTCTGACAAAATTCCTTCCCTCATGCACTTAAATTCCAGTGGTAGAGACAGACCAACACTAGCAAAAACACTCACAATGTGTGTCAAAAGAATTGCAAATTTTGTTAAGTGTTACTAAGGAAATGAACCAAGGGCTGAGATAGCTATAAGTGTGTGTGGAGAGTGGGGTGATGGGAGAGGGCTGCTTTCGACAGGATTAGGGGAAGGTCTCAGACATTTAAGCTGAGATTGACTTAAAGAATAAGTAGGAGGAGTCTTGTGAAGTATGAGGGTGTTATGGAAAGCAATCCATGAAAAGGGCATAGCATGTACAAAGACACTGAGGCAGACAAAAGCTTAGCATTTCCAGGAATTGAAAGAAGACTGTGCTGTTAAAACATAGTGAGTAATGACATGCTGTAAGATGTGTTTGGAGTCGTTGCAGGGTTTAGCTCATGGAAGGTCTTTTAGGCAATGGTAGGAAATTTGGTTTGATTTTGTGTGTAGTGGACATAAACTGTTGGCATATTTAAATGGGTTATGTTTATGCTTATTTGGGTAATACATTTGAGAGGAGCAAGACTATAAGTGGGAAAACCAGTTTGCAGGGCTGTTGCAGGATTCCTGGTGAGACCCGGACTAAGTTGGTGGAAGTAAACTATGTTCAGAAATATAATAGAAGGAATGTGCAAATGGAGAACTCCTGGTTTGAGTATCAGAGTAGATGGGATGCCATTCCAACTGAGGCAGAGAAGATAGAGATGAGAAGGAAATACTCTGGTGAGACCCGGACTAAGTTGGTGGAAGTAAACTATGTTCAGAAATATAATAGAAGGAATTTGCAAATGGAGAACTCCTGGTTTGAGTATCAGAGTAGATGGGATGCCATTCCAACTGAGGCAGAGAAGATAGAGATGAGAAGGAAATACCTTTGACAAAGAAGTTGGGAGTTACATTTTGTGTGTTGAAGTTTCAGGTGTCTGGGAATTATCCAAGTGAGACTGTCTAATTGGAAGCTGGCTGTGTATATAAGCCTGGAGTTCAAGGCACAGACCTGGGACAGAGATATAAATGTGGAAATCATTAGCATACTTATTATGGTACTTAAAGTTAAATGATTTGTGATACACCTGGAGAATATGTATAGAGCAAGAAGATGGCTCAAGAAGTTCCGTTAAGAACTGCCATATTGAGATGTCAGATAGAGGGCGAGCAGGAGCCATGGGACAGAAAAAGGGTCGTCAATGAGGGAGGAAGACATCAGGTGTGTGGGGTAGGCAGCCATCCAGAGATCAGAGTGCCAGAGCAGGAGGGAGTGAGAACTGTGTCAAATGATGCAGAGGGTTCCCGTGTGACAAGGACAGAGAAGGGTCCCTTGGATTGTTCAACATGGAAATCACTGATAACCTTGATAAGACGGATGCACATCTAGGTCACGTGGTAGATTGCAGTGGGTTAAGGAATGAATATAACATGAGGAAGTGCGGACAGCTTTTGTATGTAGACAACTCTTTCAAGAAGTTTGATTATGATGGGAGCAGATAAATGGGGCAGGTGCTGGCAGGGACTATGTGGTCAATGGAGGTTGTGTGTGTGTGTGTGTGTGTGCGCGCGCGAGATGGGAGATGCTAGAACGTGTGTGTGCTGAGGAGGATAGGTAAGCAGATGGATGATACACAAGAGAGAGTGGGTAGCTGGAAGAGCAAAATTCTTGAGAAGGCCAGAAAGGCTGTGAACTTGACTTCTACCATTAGGGGCAATGAGGAGGCAGAGGAGGAGTGCAAGTGTCAGTATGACATTGTTTCTACCCGATGGCTGCTATTCTTCAATCGATTACGAAGAAAGTCATCAACTGAGTGTGATGGTAAAATAGGGTTAATGACAGGCTTGAGAAAGGAGAAGAAATAAAATTCTTGTTTTAGCGAAACCACAGAGAGATTATCAAAGAATCATAGGATTTCCAGGGAGTATTGAATGTAAATTTCAGGTGTGAGAGAATGAATTTAAAGTGAAACTGGTTTTACCTCAGGGGTGTAATTTTTCTTCAGTCGTGGTCAGGAGCTTTAGTGGGATGTGGGAGCAGGGAGGGAGGATCGTAGAGGTTATCCAAAGTTTCAGCTTTGTCAAGAAACTAAAATGCAGAGACGTAAGGGAAAGGTCGTGGAGGGTTTTTGCAAGGTAGGGTTGAAATGAAGGACCATGGAATTTGGGCTGAGCGAGAAGGAGCAAATGGTAGTGATCAAGTGGGGTTGTCAGGGCACTGGGGATCTCGATGGGCCGAGGGCTGGTTGCACTGGCAGTATATGCAGAAAAGGTGGTGGTCAAGGGAAGGAAGCTTGAAACTGAGAGTTCAGAAATGGGGCAGTTGTGGGAGAAAAGAAGGCATGGGAAGGAAATGAAAGGTTGAACAGGAGTGAAAAGAAAGATTGTCAGGGATGAAGAGTTCAGAGAGGCCAGGATGTTGAATGATTTGTTCATGAGTGTGTTGAAGTTATCAGGAAATGTGAAGAGTTTGGGGGTGAGACTCCTACGAGCCAGGAGCAGACCCTTTAGTGAAGGAGTGATTGGAGAGTTGGTGGATAGTGGCAGGGGAGGGGATATAAGTAGTATCTGGGTGCACATATCTGGAAGGAGCAGGAGTGTGTGTGCCTGTGTGTGTATGTACGTACGTGCTCGTGTGTAGAAAGAGAGAGTGAAAAGGTCTGGACGTGTAACAGGGAACGAGAGAGGATTTTATACCATCCCTGTTTCTGTGGTATAGGGGATGTGAGATGGAAAAACAGCAACAGACTTCCTCTAGAGACAGCTAAGGCAGAGACATTAAGCTTATGATCTAAAGAAAGAATGTAGTCATTAGAGCAATTTTGATGGCAACATCAGCAGAGTGGAGGAGAGTCGTGACAGCAAACGTTGGCCTTGCACGTCCAAATACTCTCCAGCAGCGAGGGCAGTCTCGCCAAAGTGGCCCACCTGTCTGATTCCCTCTGCAGAAAATACCCATGGGATTCTCTGAGCCTGGTGCCATTACACATGTAAATTAGACAACTAACTTCCCTTTAGCCAACTCCATGACTGCCATGCAAACTTCTCATTGTAATTAAGCCCTCTATGGGACTTGTCAACAAGGAGACGTGCAGGGAAGAAGCTTCGAAGTGCCATTCCAGAGGAAGTTAGAATTCTCCTAGCTAAATGTCTCATGTGAGTGTGTGTCTGTGTGGGCCAGCCTCGTCACCTCAGGGAGGCAGAGAAGTTCAGGTCTGTAGAACTTCAGTTTGAAATGTGGTAACTTTATCAAGTTTGTATACAGCTGTCCTGGAAAAATCCTTGCTTTCTCCAGTAACTTTCTTTTAAATTTCAATAGGTATTATATTATTTCCCATCATTTGAGAGGCAAGTAAGGATCACTTGTTCAGAGCCACAACAGACTGTGCGTATTCTGCCTCTTACACAATGTGCATGGAAAACCATCATTATGATCATCAGCCGTCTTATCGGAGCATCACTGCATGCCGCTAAATGCTTCTGCTCTTTATCTTACAATGGCAAAAGCTCTGCTGCTCAATTCTTGTAGAAATAAAATGAGTAAATAAATAACATAGAGAAAGAAGGCAGATCTTGTATTAGTCTGGAATTAAGGAGACTTCAGGCCATTGTCAGAGTTTGCAGCTACATCTCACATGAAGGTTTAAACAACGTCTAGCCAATGGTTTCATAATTACTGGAAAAATAGAGGATGTATGAAAAGGTTGGTGGGGTATAAGAATATTGAACTTTAGGTTATAAAAATCCTTGGTTTTCCGAGGACTGACCATCCCTTGGCTCCCATGGTCAAGAAGTTTTTGGTTTCTAAATGTTCAAGGAGATGTTACCTTACAGTATTTTAAGCAGATTCAATAATGACCATCCAGAAGAAGAGACAATAGGTTTCTTTCCTATAAAGTCATTTCTTATAAAAGTCATTATGATAATCATTCTTTTTAAGACTACTTCATATATTTTTCTGTCAAAAAGCTAGAAAGACAATAGGTTTCTTTCCTATAAAGTCATTTCTTATAAAAGTCATTATGATAATCATTCTTGTTAAGACTACTTCATATATTTTTCTGTCAAAAAGCTAGAAAAGGGCCGGCCTGGTGGCGCACTGCTATAGTGCGCCGCTTGAGAAGCGCGGTGGCGCTCCCGCCGAGGGTTCGGATCCCACATACAGACCGGTTCCCACTCACTGGCTGAGCGAGGCACGGGAGCAACACCGAGGGTTGCGATCCCGTTGCTGGTCCCGGTCTGGTACGGGCGCGACACTGAGGGTTGCGATCCATTGCCGGACACGGAAAAAGACAAAAAAAAAAAAAGCTAGAAAAAATGATTATGGGTCTTGGACAAACAAAGCCACAATATGAATCTTGTAGTATAGCAGCTAGGAATGTGTGTGTGCATGTGTCTGTGTGAGAGAGAGAGAGGGAAAAGATAAGATTTTTATTGTTGTAGAGTGTTGCCTTGCAAAACAGAAGTCAAAAGAGTCACCAGATCACAAAAACAGGACGTACATTTATTCCAAAAATATTTATTGAGCATCTAATGTGAACAAGACACTGTACTGAGCATTGGCCATACAACAGTACAGAAAACAGACTTTGGAAAACCCTGTCCTCTTGAAGACTTACATTCTGGTGAATAGTACCTGATTTTTCAGCCCAATACATCATCAGTGAGTGGGTAGCCAACCTTTTCTAAACAGACTTTGGAAAACCCTGTCCTCTTGAAGACTTACATTCTGGTGAATAGTACCTGATTCTTCAGCCCAATACATCATCAGTGAGTGGGTAGCCAACCTTTTATGAAGTTGCCAAAATAGTGCTGTGAGACCCATAGGAGTTGAAGGTGTTTTGCTTTCTTGGGTTAAACACAACCAGACTGGGTAGTTTGTCTTTCTAGCTGATGTAAATGAAACAAAAAGTAACCATCAGGTTTACAGGATGATAAAACTTGTGGCCAACACACAAAAGGGGATGCTGGTATTCTCTATTATAGGAAAGAAAGTATATCTGTACAGTAGTGTGATTACATCTACTATAGCATGCAAGTAACCAGAAAGTAGCCACTAAATATAATGGAATCCTTCCTTAAGTAGCAATAACATTGTCTTTTGTTCTGTTGAACCCTTCATTTCATTTTCTGAAAAAGTAGGTATTTTCTCTCTTTTTATTTCACTGGTAGACAAAATCTCAAACACGCATGGACACTGTCTCTCTGCCCCTATTTCTCTGTCTCTGTCTGTCCCTGTTTCTCTGTCTCTGTCTCTCTCTTTCATACATACATGCATGCACATTCTGCTGCAAGCTCTCTGCTGTAGCAATTCATCTTGAAGTGGCTATTTGGAAACAAAGCCCATTTTTTCTCCTTCGTATCAATCACCTTAAACTTCTCTTTGAAGTAGAATCAGAAAGTTCACTAGAATCATTCTCCTTGTTGCTGAAAATCCCATCACTACAGTTTAACACCAGGATTCTCCAGGATTCTCAAGCTGCCAGCTCTGCTACTTGAGGCGACCTGAGGACTGTCTTCCTCCTTACATTTTCTTTGCTCATGTGGTGAAGGAAACACATTAGGCAATACGGAAGCCTATTACATCCACGCTTGTCTCATTGGCATCGTTTATAGACTCTGCGTCAACACACAAGATCCTCTATGATAATGAAGAGAGTAATTAGTCTATAATTAGAACTTAATTACAAATCTATAAAAGAAATTTCAGAATATTGACAAAGGCTTTTCTTTAAGTGACATTTCTATGCATAGTTAATTAATTGCTGATCTCAAATTGGGTCACTGGAAATGTATTCTTCTGATCTCTAGTAATTTCTCATCTAGAAACACTTTAAAAAAAATTTAGACTATATCTCTAGGTGTTCCCTGTGTGGTTGAGCTGTACTGTAGTGGAAGAAAAGATAAACCATGCAGGACACAGTTAATACAGTTGCTAACAAATGACCGTGGTGTGACTGATGCACCACTGGGGTCTACTTTGTGAGTGCCAGGACATACTCACCCTTCCTCAAAAGGTATTTCCAATCCAATTCCTCAGGAAAGTCAGTGAACCACAAACAGCTCATATTCCACTGCACAAATGTGAATTGTGGTGTGTAACACACAAGATTAACAATGAGAAAAAAACAGGAAAAAGGCCAGATCCTATTGTACTAACTATATTCATGTAAATAAATAATATAATACAGTATATATACCTCTGAGACTGTACTAGGGCTTGATACGTGGGATCCAATGGAGTTTTAATAGAAAAAAAATGTAAGGATTGCTATGGAATTACACTGGTATTATATTCACTAATACCAAATGCATTAAGCACGGTTAATATTATTACATTACTGGCTAAACGGGGGTGATCATACCTCCAATAATCTGCTGAGCAGGTTTCACAGAGACTTTCTATCAAGTAGGAATAAAAAGTGAAATGCTTCCTGAGGCTTCAGCTAAAGAGAAAGATAATGGTGTCAGGGATTGTGAATTAAGCTTGAAGCAATGTTCATTTTCCACATTATGTTCCAGCTCAAATAACACAGCCACGGGCAAGTATGTCAGATGGTTTTATTCCATAGCCCGAGAAGTTGATGAAGAAGGCTCATCCATATAGTTAGACAGTGGTTGTCAGCTCCTGATTCAGACAGAGTTCCATCCATCCATAGGCTGCCTGCCCCTGCCTGTTACCAGTGAGAAGCCATGTGGACACTAGATCATGGTTCTCATGCTATTAAACAGAAGGGTCCAGGAGTTGTCTATGCCCCATGCCCAGACTGGTGTTGCAGAGCCGCACTGCAGCACTGGTGCTGATGCTCTGCAGTCCTCCCCCTGCACCTACAATCCTTCCATGTCCCTCGGGGGAGGATAAGCTGTTTTTCTGACTCTTACATGTCCCAAGAATCTGAGGTTTCCAGCATTTTATGATACTGCTATTTACCCATCTTTAGAATGATAAAGATGAGGCTTAGAAAGATTTCATAACCCATAATAGCAAGTAAATGACAAAGTTGGGAGTCAGATCCTGGCTGACCTCAATATCCACACGTCAACAACTATCTATATTCCCTCTTGTATTCCTGAAACTGTGGCCTAGGACACAGGTTCTCAGATCTGACTGAACATCAGAAACCCCAAGAGGCTTATTAAAAATGTAGATTCCTGAACATTCTTCCCTCAGATATTTTGCTTTAGTAGGTCTGGATTAGAGCCCTGGACTCTGATATGTTTTAAGTTCCTCCACGTGATGCCGATGGATACCCAGGATCAGAAACTGCTGATCCCGATCAGTGCAACATACCAGAAACTCAAATGGAGGTTGATCCTTGTTTCTTTCAGTGAATATTTGTTGAATGTTTACTATATACAAAGAACAGTTCTAGCTGCTTTTGGTACAGCAGGAAACAAAATAAACAAAATTCCTGCTCTCATGAAACTCATACTCTAGTTGAAGGAGCCAGACCATGAAACAATGCACACACGTGCACAAACACTCCATGGAGTGGTGATACATGCCATGTAGAGAAACAAAGCATGGGGGAATACAGTGAGGAGGCAGTGGGGTAGAATTTCAGGTGGGGTAGTCAGAGAAGGCTTCTCTGATGAGGTCACATTTGAATAAAATCCTTAATGAAGTGAGGGAGCAACTCATGGGGTATCTGGCCAGGTGTCCAGAGGGAGCCTTAAGGGCAAAGATCCTGAAGCGGGAGCACACTTGTGTCTCTAGGTGATATTAACAGTGTGGTTGTGTGAGGTGAGCAAGACTTGGGGAAGAACGAGAAGAGATGAATCTGGAGAGGAGAGGGAATGTCCTCTCGGACCGAAGCAAGTCAGCAGATTCATGGACAGATTCCAAAGAGGTTGCTGCAAGAAAGCACTTCTGGAAGGGAGAGGAGGCTGCTCCAACTTTTCTTCTCTAGCCGTTGTGGTGACTAGAAGATAACAGCACAGTCTGCCCTGATTCTGGAAGGCCAGACCCTACAGGCTCATCTCCTCCTGTTCCTGCAGCAGCAATGAATGAGCTCAGCAGTGCTAGGAAAAAATAAACAGAAAACAAACGCACACACACACCCTTTGAATCATAGATAAAGTTCATTGCCTAAAGATTCCAAGGGTGTTTGAAATCCCATTCGGTTCTAGGTAGTGCCGAGAATCCTGGAGGCTTCCACACATCATGAAAGAATGTCAATAGACCAGCTCATAGATAGATCCTGGGGGATGTTCCTCTTCCTCAAGTCAGGCCAGGTGCCCATATGTACTCAGTCAACATCATCCATTAAGTGGGACCCGCCAAGTGTGAGTTCAGTGCTTCCACAAGGCGTTTCCTTGGGGGGGGCATTATGTTCCTCTTCCTCAAGTCAGGCCAGGTGCCCATATGTACTCAGTCAACATCATCCATTAACTGGGACCCGCCAAGTGTGAGTTCAGTGCTTCCACAAGGCGTTTCCTTGGGGGGGGCATTGGTACTGAGCTTGATTCTTTGAATTTCCCCTCAAATTCTCTCAGACACCTTGCAAGCTTTCATCTCCACGTGTTACTAGAAGGACTTTGCAAAGTGCTTCCTCAAAGCAGCACAGGTTGAAATCAGAGATAAACAGATTATTTGAGTCTACATTTACTCAAGGCTTTGGTAGGAACATAGGCAGCTCTCTGAGGTACTTAGAATTGGGGAGAGGGAGCAGGACAAGGTCAGCACTGAAGAGAGGGAGCAGCACACAGGATGGGAGCCATGTTCCACTCACAGAGGTCAGTGCCTCACACTCGTGTGGCTGATATCCACTGTGCTGAGCAGACCTTGCAGACTAGGGTGGCCAATACTATGCCCAGGGAGCAAGTTGGAATGCCAGGAAGAGTTAACCTAAGTAACAGCACTGCTCTCTCTTGAAGAGGCAATAGTATGATAGCTAAAGTGTGGTGGAGTTCATGGAACCTAGAAAAAGGGAAGAGGAGAGAAAGAGTAAGTCTGTGTTCCCAGTCCTGTCCAGAGAAGAGCAATGTAACTAGCTAGCAAGAGTGTCCACTTAATCTTTACCTACCTGACATGGAAGTGGGCGTGTCCAGCCTTCAAATCTCGGAAAGGCTTAAGATCATGCAGCTCCCTTGACTGTGGCTCTAAGCCATGCAAACAGCAGCCTCTTAGCATTTGGACATCCGTGTAGAAGAGAATATCCATAGCGGTTAACCTAGATATTCAAGACTTCTTGAGAGTTTTGTTTTTTAATTGTTGATTTGTATTTCCTTATGGTGAATCATTTGATTAGTATGAGTCAATCTCAAGAGCCTTGAAAGTCTGACTGACAAAAGTGAGCTTCAGTACCACAAAGGAAGTGATCTAGTGAGAGGGAAGATAGTCCGTCTCTTTAATATCTTTCCTCCAAACTTAACCTGGATCAATATGTGTGACCTACCCCAGGGCAGTTTTAGACTCATAGATAGATAGATAGATAGATAGATAGATAGATAGATAGATAGATAGATAGATAGATAGATAGATAGATAGATGATATGTTCATAATAGTGACCTGTAGAGAAAGTCATCCTTACCTGTGAGTCTGAAGAGACCTCTGATATAGTCAGGTAAGAACAACCAACCGATTTCCTGATGACCAATAGATATTATCCAAGGTAATAACAAGCATATAACATATTTACAAGGGCAGGTATACTTTTGGAATATTTTTGTCTGCATGTATAAAAATTAGGGTTCTTTTATTAGAAAAGACCTCAAGAGAGCATCTGGTCTGGCTCCAGCCTTGCAGCAAGTAACAGGTAGAGCTGGAATAATTCTTGGAACCACAAAGTTTAATATTGTGGTTTTATCAGTGAGGAAACCAAGATCCTCAGCTGGTAAGTGATTCTCCCATTTCTGCACAATTAGCTAGTGGCAAAATTGATATTACAATCCAGTTTCTGGTCATCTGGTTAAATATCCTTCCCATTACTGCTACCGTGCTATTGCCACCATATCATTTGCTTTTATTGATAAGCCCTGTAGGTAAATGGATTTGCCCAGAGAGCTATATGCCATTTTATTACTCTCAGTAATGTAATCTGAAAGCCAGCCATAGAACAGATTCTGTATACTCAACAAGAAAGATTAATAAAGACATGTGAGAAGAAGAAAATTGCCACTTTTATTTTTATCTTTATTTCAATCGTTCTGTTTTGCAGTTGATTTCTTCACCACCTCTTTTTTCTTTAATAAGCTCTCGCTTGTCAATTTTACCTTTTGGACAGGTTATTTCTGCCATCTCTGATTTTTTTTTATTGATAAGCCCTGTAGGTAAATGGATTTGCCCAGAGAGCTATATGCCATTTTATTACTTTCAGTAATGTAATCTGAAAGCCAGCCATAGAACAGATTCTATATACTCAACAAGAAAGATTAATAAAGACATGTGAGAAGAAGAAAATTGCCACTTTTATTTTTATCTTTATTTCAATCGTTCTGTTTTGCAGTTGATTTCTTCACCACCTCTTTTTTCTTTAATAAGCTCTTGCTTGTCAATTTTACCTTTTGGACAGGTTATTTCTGCCATCTCTGATTTTTTATGAGTTCTCTCAAATGTTTATTATGTCTTAGTGCAGAATTATTTGTCCCCAGATTCTTTTGTTTGTGTATCTAAGCACTTGGGTTATTTTAATAACTTTGCTTCTTGGTGAGCTTGGATTTATGTCAGCAGCATCTCTTTCCCAATTAAACTAAGTCAACCCAAGGTTTCTAAGACCATAAGATCAAACTTATTGATGACTTCCGTTCTTAGGAGTCAATCTTCTCATACTGTGTACAGAGCCTTCGCTCAGTAACAAGGTCTTATTACTAAGGGAAAGCATAAAGTGGTCATTATAATGGATATCCTTGTGATAGGTTATTATTATCCACTGAAAGAACTGCAAATGCAAAGGTTTGCTTGCAGTTCTGCCATCACCACTCTGTCTTAGATAAGTAACTGATTTAGTGGGACCAAAATATCCAGTATATGAAAGAAAGTGAGTTGCCCTGCAAGAAATTGGAAATAAGTATATGCCCTGAGTGTTGAAGAATACAATCAACACTTAATGAATAAGCACAAAGGCATAGGAAATCATTTTGAAGATGCAGAGTGATTCTCAGGACGGAGAATGTATTCTTACTGATAGCATTAACACGTCTAAACAATAATGGGTCAAAGTGAAGGGGGTTATCCAAGTGTAAATGTGCAGGAATAGGAGTGCTCAAAGTCAGCAGTGCCCAGGAAGAAGGGCAGGGCAGGTGGGGACCTTCAGTGAATGGATGTCAAGTATGATAGACAATATCCCGAGACCTCCAAAAATCCCCAAGTATAGAATTCTACCGAGTTCCTCATCTCAAAATGGAGATTAAAAGTATCAACTTCATAAAGCTGTTGAAAAGTTTAAATAAGATCAACAAGACTACATGATCTGAATAATGGAATAATGGGTGTAGGTTCACTCTATGTCAGCATTTTTCCATGAGTCAGTTTCATACCTATGTTGTGGTTTTTGCTATTGCGGTGTACACCTGCACTAGTATTTACTTTTTATCTTGAAAATGACTCATTACTCTATGTCAGCATTTTTCCATGAGTCAGTTTCATACCTATGTTGTGGTTTTTGCTATTGCAGTGTACACCTGCACTAGTATTTACTTTTTATCTTGAAAATGACTCATTTTTTTTTTTTTACTGAAATAAATTTAAGTAGACATGAAACAATATTGCTACCACAGGTATAAATGCATTTCACTTTTATAAATAGAATATAACCGTAAAATTAATATCATAAACATTTTTACCTCTTGTTTACTTAGAGGCTCTCTCCACTTTGATAGAGTAGAAAGATTCTAAAACCTTCTTTGCTACCCAAGGCATGGCTCCCGGATTAGATCAATATCACGTGGAATTTTGTTAGAAATGTAGAACCTCAGCCCAGCCCAGACCTGCTAAATCAGAATATCCATTTTAACAAAATCCTCAGTTAGCTCATGAGCACTATTCCAAAAAGTTTTCTTTTCTGACTCTAGGACCTACCCCTGTCCACATTAACATGTTCAAATTTTACCTCCACTTCTACTCTTCTTTATCCCTGATATATATTTCTTCTTCAGTCTTTTTGCTTTGTATAAGCTGAAATATTGTATTTATAGCTTAAATGCAGGGTGATTTAAATTCTTACCTGGGTCATTTCCTACAGTTATCCTGCATAGCACAAATGGTGTGTGCACATTACATTTGGAAAAACAGGGCTGAAGCACCGTGCTTCTGGGTTCTGTTCACCTTGCCTCTGGTCATTTGTAGGTCTTGGGGTCAGTTACAACTAGTCAAGACCAGATGTATTAAACCTGTAAGTGCTGAGGAGCATTTATTGTTTTCCCCTTGGCAGGGCTATTACTGTGCCAGAAAAGAGCTTCTCAAGTTTAGTTGATGGGCTCCTCTCATGTTTACCTTTATTATGGTTCTTTGCTCTTCAAGCAACCTCAACTGGTAATTGGGTGGGAAATAATGTACCAGTCATGCCACCTGCATGTCCAGAATATACAAATTCTTATAAGTAAATAAAATTGAAATACAGATTTACATAGTAATCTCTGGGAACCTGGTTAACATCCACCAAAAGACTTAGAGATAGGTAAAGTTTGTTGCCAGATCACATTTTTGAGCCTACAAGGCTGCAGGTTTCATGTGGATCATAGTAAATGAACCAGGAAAATTCCATCTGGTAAAATCTCCTCTAGAAAGATTGGCAGCCAGCCTCCCCTGGTGCCACCCTGACCTCAAATGTGCTTTTCTTACAAATATAAGCACCAAGTTGAGCTGGTTCTGAGATACACCTACTGAAAATAATAAATAATTCATCAGCTCAGAGTCTCACATAGAAGTGTTAACCTTCTTAAGTTTTCAGTACCTAGACAACCCTAAGGTGCTTTGAGGCTTCAACTCACCAAAGCGCCGTCAGACCATCTAAAAAACTCACACCAGTTCATCTCAATTTAGGCCACTTAAAGCAGTAGGTCTTCATTGATTCCTAACTCCTGAGCAAGCTTCCTCTATTGAGTGATGGATTCTGGGGATTCAAATTTTAGAAATCCATGTGGGCTGCACCTGTGATAGACAGACACTAAAAAATGTAAATTAGAGTAGAAAAATACTTCAAAGTCGAGTATCAGAGAATCAGGGAACTTGAGAACCAGGAGGGACTCTAGAGAGCAGCCAACCTAAACCCTTGGAAAACTGAAGTCCAGAGAGATGAGAATATCGGCCAAGGTCACGAGCTGGTAATTAAGTAGCAGGTGTGGAATTTTAATCACGCCTGATGACAGCATTTTGACTACAGTGCATTCTTCATCACAGAAGTGCTTTGGACTGATTGCTATTAAATAAAGCAGGGATAGTAGAGAAACAAAGCAGGAAGAGGAAAAAGAGGATAAGATTTCTGAACTTGGTTTTCCCTGAAAAAATCTTCGGAGATTGCCCTCGCTTTGATAGATAATGTATTCCTCCAGCAAAACTTGCAGCCTCTCTTTCCCTTTCTCAGCTGCATGTGGTTCAGCTAAAGGCTTTGGGACTTTTCTAACATGACTGTGGAGCTATTTCCTGATCATCATTCTGCATTCCTTTTCCATTTATCAAATAGTTCCACCGTGTATTGTCTGCCTTGAGTCTCACTGAACGCTTCATCGGTATTCAACCTTGCTTGCCCCCTACCTTTTACCATGTCTGACCGCACCATTCCAGTGCTTCTTTTGGCTCTGTGAATAGTCATCTGGTGCCTACGTTTCCCATGGTTTGGCATCCTTGGTAGGGTGTGACTGGGGGCCCAGAAGAGAGAAGAGCACTTAAATAAGAAAAAAACCTGCAGGTTCCACATGAAAATTGGAATTTTTTTTATAGGATTTTTCTGTTCTATAGGAATAAGGAGTTCATTCTTTCTGCTCATTTTTAAAAACATAACCTAAAATTGGAGAGTCTTTGCAAGACTTAGACGTATGATGTTAAAAGCCAAAAACCCGGTTTCCACTGGGCATGGACTCTCTTAGATGCATTTCCATTTAAGGGATTAAAAAGGCAAAAAAGAAAACATTAAATGCTCTAGGGGAATTTAAATCTTCCTCCTTCTCAGAGGACTTAATGTTCTGAGTTCTATTTCTAAATGTTGCAGTCTGTAGTGTAATTCAAGAAATCCCTAACCTGTTATGTTTAGCTTTTCGAAACCTCAAATGACTCCCATTAGGGCTCTGTGGGCCAAATGAAGTAGATGAAGCCAACCCTCAGAATGAGTTTTATTCTACACAACTCTTAACTTATACTTCATCAACTGAAAATAGATAATTGAATTTTTTCCAAAAATGACAGAGACGTGCTTGGGTTGGGGAGAGAAAGATGCAATCATCGTGTTGTCTCCCACAAAGACCCATCAAAATCCCAGTGGTTAATGTTGCCAAATACATTCATGGGAGAACCACAACTGGAATATTGGATGCGGGGTCATTCTGGTCATGGGCCCTCACGAGAGATCTAATGGCACCAGAAACAGTTTAGAGATGACAAGGAAAAATGCCCAAGGAGAAGAAAAAGAAAGAAAAATAGGGCAGACTGAAAATAAAATAAAAACAAAAACAAATCAATATTTCTGCCCAGAGAGAGAAAGCTAG
Source organism: Galeopterus variegatus (assembly GCF_000696425.1). NCBI lineage: Eukaryota > Metazoa > Chordata > Mammalia > Dermoptera > Cynocephalidae > Galeopterus > Galeopterus variegatus. Next base: position 67,503 of record NW_007731736.1, read on the forward strand.
GTGTACTTAGAGTCTAAAACATTATGATGAGTATACAGAGCACAGATACTTATTTGGAGAAATGTCTTGCACGTCTGCTCAGTGCAAGGCTTTACGTTGAGTGCAGTGGGAATATTTCTGCCCAGAGAGAGAAAGCTAGGTGTACTTAGAGTCTAAAACATTATGATGAGTACACAGAGCACAGATACTTATTTGGAGAAATGTCTTGCACGTCTGCTCAGTGCAAGGCTTTACGTTGAGTGCAGTGGGGTAAACAGAGATAGTTAAGACAAGGTTAGTATCATGGAGTTATTTGAATTTATCATTTTTCTGTTTAGAAAAATAACTTAAATATCAGTAATGCAAGCAGAACATGGTGCATATCTAAGATGTGAAGATAAACAATTAGAGTATTTCAGAGGAAGAACAATGCCAATTGGAAGGGTCATGGAGGGCATAATAGATAAAGGAGTATCAGAAAGGATGAGTACGATTGGACATGGACATATTAGAGACAAAGGCACATGGTGTAGAGGGACTATAGGGAACAAGGACACAGCTCACTGTATTAGTTAAGGTAAAGTTTGCTGGTATAACAGATAAATCCCCAAATCTCAGTGGTCTAACAGAATAAGTGTTTAATTCTTGCTCCAATGAAGTCCAAAATGGACATTCCTCTTCAGTAGGCAACTGTCTGACAAGCAGTGATTGAAGAACCAGGTTTTTGGTTTTGTTTTTTTTAAAAATTCTTTTGGCTTGCCAATCTTTAACACCATCAATGTCACTGTGTCACCTACATTAAGCTGGTAAAAGAAGAAAGAGCATGGAAGGAAACTCATAGGACATTTTTGTGAATTAGGCCTGGAAGTTATACAAATCTGCTTATAGTCTATTAACTAGAACTTAATCACATGCCCACATCTAATTGCAAGGAATGCTGGAAAATGTAGTCTAGTGAGAAGAGAAAAATGGGTACCCAGGAAGAAGAGGAAATGGGTTTGATGACTCTTCCACATGCAAAGACGTCTATATGGAGGAGTAATTCGATGTGTTTGAAACAGAGGATGAGAGATGAGAGATCACTTGAGATAAAGCTAAAGAACTGGGTTGAGAACATTTTTGTTTTTGATTGATTGATTCTATTCATTTATTGAACAAATTTTATTTAGCACCTGCATATGCCAGATACTATTCCAGATGGTGAGGATCCAATATGGAATGTGTTTAGTGAAGACAGTTATAAGAGCAAATATTGTTAGCACTATAATAGAGATATGTCCAAAATGTCATAGAAACACAAAGGAGAAGCAGTGACTCTGCTGGGGGAGTTCAGAATCAGAGCTGAATCAGAATGAGGGTCTTTTTATGTGAGGAGGCGGGCACTAGGGATATGAAGGGAATATTCCAGGTAGAAGAAACATGATAGGCAAATGCATGAGTGTATGGAAGCACATGATGAAGTCACAAAGGCATAGGGAAAACGTAATTTTTCATAGGATCTCACTTTATCAGAAACTGGGCTAAATCTACAAGCCTCAAAATGTAAATTCAGAACAAAAAGAAAAAAAAAATACAGGAAATGCTACATTTCACAGCAGAACATAAACTTACATAACTTTTTTCACTTTTTTACTAGTGGTACAGGCTAATGATATACACACTCACCACTGGGTTAAAGAGATAAAATCAAGGTTGAGAAATTTACAATGTGTAATTCAGAGAAGGAGGAAGGTTTTAGGGGTTCATCTCCGGCTTTTTGAAATTAGTGCTTTGCTCAGAATATATTGTTTGGGGTTGTTGTCAAAGACATGGGCTTTGAAGGCAGGTAGACTTGGGTTTGAATAAAAAATGCAGCCCTTGCTAATTGTGTTACATTGGGCAATTTTTCTGAGTCTTAGTTTTTTATGTCTGTAAAATGGGACATTGATATTATATATTCCAGTGTATCAATTAGGCTTTGTAACCCATAGTTTAGTGGATTAAAAATGATTTATTAGTTCATGATTCTAAGAGTTGGCAATTTGGGTTGGAATCAACTAAACAGTTTTCTGCTGGCCACACTTGAACTCATGCATGTAGCTGCATGGACTGGAGGGATGGCTGGGACTAGCTGGTCTACAATGGCTTCATGTGTGGTGATCTCTGATGGCTGTTTGTATGTGCTGGTTGTTGGTTAAGGTCATGGGGATGAATGAACCACATGTTTCTAATGGGCTAGTTTGGGTGTATGTAGTGCCAATCTCAAGATTCCCAAGAGTATCAAGATAGGGTAAGCCCCAGTGCTCAAGTGCCTACAAGCCTCTGTTTGTGTCATCTTACTGTCCTACTGGCCAATACAAGTCATATTGTCTCATTGGCCAAGCCCAGAGTCAGTGTGAGAGCTGACTGCCCCAAAGCATGGATATAGGGAGACAAAAACAAATTGGGACTGCAATAACTTACTACATCTAATCACAGAGTTGTTGGGTAGATGAAATAGCACATATACACAATGTGATAATGTGTTTATCTAATTTACTGACATGAAGTAAGCACTCATTAAATGGGAATAGTAAATAAGATAATGATGCATGGATCACTGCCAATGTGGCATATCTAATTTTCATTTATAGTTAAGGACAGTATCTTAAGGGGGATAGAAGATCTGGATTTTAGCCTAGCTTTGCTGTTGTATGATCTGAGGTAGGAAACTGGGGCCAGAAACGCTAGGGGGTGGTTAGACCCAACAATGGACAAATGGACAATGCTTCTTTGTTAACTGTCTGTCTTAATCTTAATCCATTTGAGGTGCTAAAATAAAATACATCTGGGTAATTTAAAAACAACAGAAATGTATTGCTCACAGTTCAGGAAGCTGGGTACTTCTTCTTTCTGAATCTGTGACTGTATTTGTTAGAATGCTTATACGTGCATGTAACTAAATAACCAACCTACATGACTCAAGCACTAAGGAATTCTTTCCTAATATAACAGCTGCAGGAGAAGCATTTCCTGAGTTGATGGATTTGGAGGCTCAATAAATGATGTCAGGACTCAGAGATGGCTTCTCTGAAATTCTCTGTGGTTTTCTCTCACCGTTACTAAAGATGGCAATTGCATTCTAAGCACTCTTCTCTTGTAAGATCACATCTAAAGGCAAGAGAGGAGTCATTTCCTACTCCTCTTTCCCTTTTGTTTATTTATCAGAGAGGTAAACTTGTTCCAGCACCTCCTCACTTATTTTTCATTGACCAAAATGTGGCCACCTGATCACCTCTAAATCGATCAGAGGCAAAGGGGAATGAGATTATCATCAGTATGATTACATTAGATTTATCATGGTTTATCTCCTAGAATTAGGAAGGTGCCCATATTCTCCATGTATATTATGCAGAATACATTGTTAAAGGATAATTGTTTTTTAAAGGTTCAATCATGAATCTCATACAGATATAAAGCAAACGTGTGTCAAAGATTTTATTTAACACATTAATTAAGGAGGGAGCCAAAAACGAAGTTACAACCAGCTCCAAAGTGACCCTAAAGAACAAAGCAATATATAGGATCATCGTGATTGCTAAAATGAATTTATATAATCAATGCAAAACTAGCTTTTTTCCACTATGGGGAAAGTCAATTGAACCCCTATTAAATAGAATTTATTTGCATATCCCCAAACAAGAAATATTTGTTTTGCCACCAGTTTTCTATAAGTTAACTTTTATCTCTACAGGATTGTAAAACAGCTCAAAGACAGTGAAGGCAAAAATAACAGAAAGTCAGATACACTGGGACAGTAAGCACTGCATATCACACACTTTTCAGTTGAAGACATCTCATACATAGTTTTTTCATCCATTTAAATTCCTTTCAATTTTTCCTTACAACATGAACAAAATCAGATTTTCTTAGCAAGGAATAAAGAGGAAATGGCTGTTATATAGACAGTGTCTGCCACAGACACACTGCTGGAACTTAGGACAGAAATTAAAATGTCCTAATTTGCAATGAGACTGTCACACCTCTTTACAGGGATCACTTTGGTCGCAAGTGGTAAACCAAGTGGTAATGGTTGAGTCAGAGAAAGCCTGGTGATTTACCCCAAGTTTAAGCCTGAACTTGCATTGGGGATGGAATAGCAGCTTGGTGTCTTCATTCCTGAGGACATTAGGAATTGCATCCCTAGGAACTTCTGCCATGGAGGACCATACTAGGAGTAATTCCCTTTTGGAAGCTGCAGAATTTAATTTTTCTAATGTATATGACCATTCTCTGTTCTCGTTCCCACTCCCTTCCTTGGCTCTTTCTTCATTTAGTATAAATTGAATTCCAAGGGAATTATACCAGAGATCACATACTATTCATTTCAGTCTGTTGACAGGCAATTTTTCTGTAGTACCCTGCTGGGGGAATTTGATAGAGGGGGTGGTGTGAAAATGTGATATCTGGTGTTCCTACAGCTTTTGTCCCCAATCTGGTGTTTATGGGCTGCTTCATTCCTGTCTTATACAGTTTGGGATACTATATTTTTGTACTTTAATTAGTTTCAAAATTAATAAACAAAATTTTTTTTCTTTAAAGTTCTAAACCACAGTGTATGCTTGCCAGCACTGCTTGTGGCTCAGCAAGCCTGTCATAGGAAAGAAGTCTAGTCAGGCTTTTGCTAAATACTACATTTCACACATATACTTCTGATTTTGTCTGTGAGTGAAATGTTCCTTGAGAAGGAATTGCTCATGTTTTAGAGTAATAAAAATAATTTTGCATTGTTACATTGTCACTACATATATGCCCACTGGCCATTCCTATGGCTAAATCCAGTTTTACCTTGGAAAGTACTGCTTTCTCTAGGCCAGTGGTTCTAAAACTTGAGCATTCATCATAATCCCATGGGAGGGTGGGCTGTTAAAACATAGATGTCTGGGCCTCACCACCAAAGTTTCTAATTGTACAGGTCTGGATGGGCCCAAGAACTGGCATTTCTAACATGTTCCTCAGGTAATGCCGATGCTGCTGGTTTAGAGTCCAGAGTTTGAGAATCACTGATTCCCTCTGTCCAGGAGGCAGTCACACATCTACATGTGAGAGAAAAGGGAAATGCTTTTATTATTACCAGGAAGTATTTTCTTGCCCTTTAAAAGAAGGCTAATTATTCTTCCATTATCTTCATCCAATGAAAATATTGTTATGAATAATTCAAAATGGCAGATCATTAAAAATCGCCATATTGTAAACACTCTAGGCCTTCCGGCTGACTGTTGATAGGTGGTATAGACAGGAGAAAGAATCCAAACTGAAGAGTGGCAGACCATAAACCTGAGTACTATTCTCAGTATGCTCTGGCTGTGTTGCTTTGGCCTGCAACTAAGCATGTCTGTAACTTTCATCTGTAGACCAAGATTGTGAAGAGCGTCAATTGCTAAAGTCCCTTTGAGTCCTAATCTTCCATGAATCTGATCCTAACCGGAGGTTCAAAGGGTGTCCCAGCCTGTCTGCTGGTGTGGATATCTAGATCCTAAAAAAAAAAAAAAAAAAAAA
>NW_007731736.1:73466-77598 GCF_000696425.1 Galeopterus variegatus
CAAAAAAAAAAAAAAAAAAAAAAAGGAATTAGAATTCAGCAGGAGAAGGGACAGTACCTGCCTCAGAGGCCACAGCTGTGGTTTTGCCAACCCGGCTGTCAGAGAGTGAAGAGCAGAGCCAAGCAGTAGGACAGTAGGGGTAGGATTAGTCTGATTAGCAGGGTGTTAACCTTGTCTCTTGATAGAGCTGCCACAGGGTTACTAATGATCTCCAATTGCCAGACACTGTTTTACAGGCTGTCACACCTATGCCCTTGGCATTATTTCAGCACCAAGTTCCTCAATTGGAGGAAAAATGCCATCTCCACCTTTTCAATAGAATCTCCGGGGGCTTTCCTGCTACCACGTAACTTCAGGCATTTGAAAGTGTCACAGAAAGTTGGGATTCTTCAGGTCTCACCTCTACTATCAGAGTATTAGAGGCCCATGCAAAGCTTGTGGCAGACAGGAGAGCAGAGACCATCCGAAACGGAATGAGTTGCATCCTCTCGTGGTCAGTTGCCTATGACCTTTGCAAGACTCTGGGATTTTACGCTGAGGATTACTCTTCTTCCATCTTTGCCTAATCTTTGAGTTTATCTCTGACTACAGTTTCTCCTCATTTTGACTTATAAAATAACAAGCTCATAGATTTGTAAAAGTTTCTGCTTCTCTTTGCCTCCTCCCTTCTTTCTAGATCTTTCTAGACAGCACCTGGAACAGAAGAAATGCTTTATAAAGGTTGTCTAGGGGGATAAATAAGTGGATGGCTGAATGCTAAAAGTAAATATGAGGACTATTTTGTGAATTTGCTTCTTTTTCTCATTAAACTCTCTAGAATCAATAAAGTTATTAGTAGGTGAATAAATGAGTGGTTTTATATGAAAACAGAAAGTTGTATTGGAGACTCCAAAACTCCATTGCTGAATAAAGAGCCATTGAATGGATGGATGAATAATTTGTTCTATAAAAGTTTCAGTGAAAACAAGATTGTTCTGTGTCTTGCAAAACCAGCATCTGAATTTCTAAGTTATAGTAAACTTTCAGTGAGTCCCAGAAGTAACCATGTGTTTAAAAAATAATAATAGGTAGACAGCTTCCCCCATCTTGACTTTGCAAGTCATGCATATTTTTATTCCTATTTATTGTTTAATAATAATAGCAACAATAATGATAATAATAGCTAACCTTGATTGGACACTAAGACCCAAGCCCTCTGCAAGTTCTTCTCTCTTTTTTTTTGTTTTCATTTAATGCTCAACACCAATCTGAGATGTAGTTACTAGAATTAACCTCAGAAAGATTGCATAATTTTCTCAAGGGCATCAGGCTGGTGATGGGTGGAGACAGGATTGCCTGACCCCAGTGCTGTGCTCCTCATCCCTGCAGTATACCAGAGGCTCTGATGGTACTGAGCTTCAGAGAAACAGCTTGTGGTAGGCTGAATAGTGACCCCCTATAGACGTCTATGTCCTAAACCCTGTGTCTGTATTTCCTTACATGGCAAAGGGGAACTCGGCAGTTGTGATTAATTTAAGGCTCTTGAGATAGGAAGATTATCCTGAATTATCTGGGTGGACCTAATGTAATTACAAGGGTCCTTATAAGAGGGAGGCAAGAGGGTCAGAGTAAGGGAAGGCCATGTGATGATAGAAGCAAGGATCAGAGTTAATGTCGGGCCATGAGCCAAGAAATTCAGGGAGCCTCTAGAAGCTGGAAAAAACAAGAAGGAAATTCTGTCCTATGGGCCCATTTTGGAATTCTGATCTCCAGAACTGCAAGATAAATTTGTGTTGTTTTAAACCACTCTGGTAATTTATTGCAAAAATTTATTTTGGTAACGTGTTACAGTAGCCACGAGAAACTAATTCACAGCCGATGTAACCTGATGATGGTCCCACTCTGCCCTTGGTGTGTGGACACTAGCACAAGGCCCCACAGCTTCCGCCATGAATGCTTCACAGACCTTGCTCTAGAGAGAAATACCCTGTTGGTTTTGAGGCTCCCCAGATTTGCCTGCTGCTTTATGTATCAGTACTTAAATATACGCCATTTGAGAAAGTAGATGCTACTCCCCAGCACATTCGCGGCCATCAAAATAGCAAACAGACTGAAAATTGCCATAATAGCTCTTATTCTTGTCCTCACTTTGACTTATAAAATGACATGCTGAGATTTGTAAAAATCTCTGCTTCTCTTTGCTCCTTTCTTCTTTTTGCTTCTTTCTAGATCTTTCTTTTCCCTCTCCACTAAGAAATCAAGGCCCTTAGCTGAAGGTGTCCCTTCACAGACATATATTGTAAGCATTATTTTTTTTCTTCTTAATTGAGCATATTTTTCCCCTTTTAATTATTTTTTATGACATATGTTTGATTAGGAACAAAGGGAACTTTGAAATGGCAAACATAAACATGAGAAATGCAAACTACATATTAATTTCTCTCTAATTTAGAGGAGAAATGGTTGGGCTTTATTTGAGTATTACAAAATTATATAGCAGAAAAAGTAGGATTGGTTTAAATTCTAAGAACATAGGAAATGAATATCTTCTGGATACCGACTATATTTCCAGTGCTTTATGCCTGCTGGCATGCTACATCACACAACCTATAAATGCTAGGTGTTATCCCATCTTTTGGATGAAGAAACCAAGGCAGAGAGTAAAATAGCTTATACAAGTTCTCACAGCTACAAAGAGGAAAAGCCAGATATTAACAGAAGCCTAGATTATTGCAAACCCATGAAGAGCAGGTTTCTGTCCTGCGCTGTCTCTAGGGTGAAGGGTCTCTTTTCCTCACAGGCCACCACCAAGTAACTTTCTGAGACCCTCCTGACACCTAGGAACACCTGGAGGCTCTAGAACCATGGCTCCTACTTCTGTTCATGCTGTTTCTCTCCTGGCTGGAAGTTACACGTCTGCCTTCAGAACCACTCTGCCATTTCAGTCTCCACCCATCCTCTAAGTTGTGGAAGGTGCTCCTGCTCATTTGCATTGGGCTTTTTTTGAGTATTACAAAATTATATAGCAGAAAAAGTAGGATTGGTTTAAATTCTAAGAACATAGGAAATGAATATCTTCTGGATACCGACTATATATCCAGTGCTTTATGCCTGCTGGCATGCTACCTCACACAATCTATAAATGCTAGGTGTTATCCCATCTTTTGGATGAAGAAACCAAGGCAGAGAGTAAAATAGCTTATACAAGTTCTCACAGCTACAAAGAGGAAAAGCCAGATATTAACAGAAGCCTAGATTATTGCAAATCCATGAAGAGCAGGTGTCTGTCCTGTGCTGTCTCTAGGGTGAAGGGTCTCTTTTCCTCACAGGCCACCACCAAGTAACTTTCTGAGACCCTCCTGGCACCTAGGAACACCTGGAGGCTCTAGAACCATGGCTCCTACTTCTGTTCATGCTGTTTCTCNCACCTAGGAACACCTGGAGGCTCTAGAACCATGGCTCCTACTTCTGTTCATGCTGTTTCTCTCCTGGCTGGAAGTTACACGTCTGCCTTCAGAACCACTCTGCCATTTCAGTCTCCTCCCATCCTCTAAGTTGTGGAAGGTGCTCCTGCTCATTTGCTCAAACCCTTGTCTTTATCCTTCCTCCTCATAGACCATGTTTGGAAGACATAGAATGTTTGCCCAAGAAAAGCCTTTGTTCTATTACCAAGGCAGACCTGGTCCCTGCACACCATGGGACACCCCAAAACATGATGGTCTCTCAGCCACCAGTAAAGCCAGATTGTTCCCCTTGTCATCTCTTGATATTAGTTTCGAACTGTGGTGCCCATTACAAATATATCTGGTAAGGATGTTACTTTTATAATGCTATCAGAGATTGGTGTATATAACAAGGCAGAGTATAAATTTGGATAAGCAAGTTAGGGAGAGAGAAGCAAAAGAACAGCAAGATCAGAAATAGGCATAAAAGAGGGGCTTAGTAAGAAAACAAAAAACTTCATGACTTCATGTTAAGCAAAGCAGGGTGAGTTAAGACTAAGCACACGTGGAGGTGTGGCTAATACCCAGTCCCATTGACAAGCACGGGACCGCATTTCCCACTGCACTTTGTACAGACTTCAATGTTGCCTAAAACCAAAATGGAATCCGGCTAAAAATGGGAGAAAGAACATCTGGTAGGCAAGTAGGCT
>NW_007731736.1:78755-86339 GCF_000696425.1 Galeopterus variegatus
TTGCTAATACCCTGGTGAAGCACAAATAGTTCTCTTTTTCAAAATACTGCCCATAACCTTTTGAAGAGAGATTTTTCCCAGCAATCACGATCATTTTTTTCAGTTTGGTCTTGGTATTAGAGCTAGCTATATTTTTAAATCTTAAGTTTGTTTAGTTTGTTTGCTTGTTTTCCTTTGTTTGTTTTTCTTTTTCTTTTTTTCTTTTTTTGTTTGTTTTCCTTTGTAAACAGAGAAATAATCTCACCTGTTTCACAGGACAATAATAAGGAGGCAAAGTAGTAACTCCTTAAAAGTGTCATGGGTTTTATTCCCCTGGAGGATCAAATCAATGCCTCCCTGGAAATAATCGCCTGTGCCTATCCACAGCCCTACTGTATGCAGGTCTCTAACCTTATGGCAAAATCCCTCTGACAGGGCTTTTCCTTGCCATATAACATCAGGGTCACAATGGGGTCACTGTGCATGTTTTAGTCCCTACAATGTCATTTTTATGGCTTCACAATTCCCACGTCCCTAGATGATACAGACATCTTTAGAGAATTTAACATAACCATCTGCAATAAAATGTTATAAAGAGCTGGACTCTTACTTCAACCAGGCAAAAGCCTGATTAGAAAGATCTCGTGCTAGCCCTGAAGGTCAGTATTTATGACACTATATTATTTATAAATAATGGGAGAATTATTATAGCAATAAAAGTTGGTGTTCCAAAGAATGGGCATATTAAGAATGGCTAAATTATGATGACATTGAGATCATAGGTCACTTCTGAAGCTTCATTGCAAACCAGTGGAAAATTACCATCAACTTGACTGCAAAGCCACAGGAAAATCTTCAAAGACATAAAGAACAGTGGGAAATTCCTAAGCACAGGAGAAATGAGGAGGACTAGTTGACCGAAGGGACAGGGAGCATCTTATCTACCGACTTGAGTAATTCAAGGTCCTTTCTCAGTCCCAAGACTGGCAACATTCCTGCCTAACTCTTTCTTCTCTGAACCTGAGGCAAGTCCTGCTCAAGTCAGAATTCCAGAATCTCAAATAGAAATAAACATTGAAGAAACTCCTGGAATAGGGTTAGGCTGAATACTGTGTTTTCCATCCTCCCAAAAGAGAAACTGCGGGGTTAATCACTAAACTGGACCCTAGCCCACCCTTTTTTCACTCTCGTACGAGATCAGACAGCTCCATGTACCCTGTTCCTACAACTGCATGGCCGAGGCTCAGACAATTGATGGGTTTAAAGGATTGATATAGGAAATTTATTTCTTCTTTAAAGAACATTTTAGAACCACAGAATTGTTGGAACACTATCAGGTACTATCCTTGTGAAGAAAGGGTCTGCTCGATTGCAGGAGAAAACAATCTAATCACAAGACCTATCAATTTTGAAAAAAACAAACACTCATTTGGAAAGACCTTATTCTACGTGATGTCCCTACCTTACCCATTCTCTGATTTAAATGCCTCAAACTCAAGGATAGGTGTTTATAAAAAGCTGAGTTAACAGGTGTTTATTACTCTAGGAATCATACCAGTTTTAAAAGTTCAATGATACTTCTGACTGATTCTGGAACTTCCGAGATGGGAAAGAGCCCAGAAAGTGATTTTTATAACCAGCGTTCTGATCATACTGTTTCTGGCTATGGGCAAAAAATTGATTAAGAAACATCATTCTTGTGGCGTCTGTAATCTAAGAACCATCAGGATAGTCTCACTCTCCTATCCAAAGAGCCTCGGAGATACAAGAACTTCTGAGAAATGGGGGAAAGAAATTGAATAAATCTCCAGTCCTTTGATGGACAGTTCATCTCTCCATTTTGTTTTCCCTATGATTTGGCACTCTGAATGTTTATCCTCTTTTCTTTGGGTTCATTTCACACAGTGTAAAATTTCTGTAAATATTTTTTCTCTCCCTAAGGAAAATCCTTTCTTCTAACAGGTCTGTTAAAGTTCTTAAGCAACTTTCAAACTACTAATTATGTACAGATTATACAGGGGAGGAGGTAGAATCAAGTCAAGGATGATTACCATGTAATCTAGAGGGCATAAATAATAATGTACTTAGTGCAGAATAGTTTGCAAAATGCACTACCATTTCTCGGCTATATGGGCCTGGGGAAAGAAAAAGAAACCAAATGTTTGTGATTTATGATTCCTTCATCTCTGCTGGGAGTTGTCATATATATACTTCTAATCTTTTCATTATGAGAATAAAAATAATCATCAGTATTATATGTCTTCCTTCCTTCCTCCCTTGACTTTTTGAAATCTTAGGGTCAGGGTCAGGCTGCTCCACACTGGAATTTGCAGGACAGCATTGTGGGAAAGAGAAGCAAAGCCACTAGACTTAGCTGAAATGAGCATCGTACCTGTATTTCTATAATCTATATTTCTCTATTAGTTTTAGGTTATACCACACATTTTTGCACTTTGAAAATACGGAAAGCTCTGATTTCTTAGATTCAGGATTTAAGGTTTCATTGCTTGATTATTCACCATGCACCCTCCTGTGGTTTTGAGTTTATCCACTCTTAAATTAATAGTGGATTGGAAGTTACTAAGGAAAGGTGTTTAAAAATTAGCATTTAATTGAGACTTTTCCCATAGTGGAATATGAAGAACTCCAAGGTATTGCAAAGAGCAAGTTGGTAGGTCTCTCAAGTGCAGACTGAATTTTTATGGATTTGTCGGCCTTAAGAAATCTAAATAGTCTATCCCTCCTTGTTTCATAGTGGAATATGAAGAACTCCAAGGTATTGCAAAGAGCAAGTTGGTAGGTCTCTCAAGTACAGACTGAATTTTTATGGATTTGTCGGCCTTAAGAAATCTAAATAGTCTATCCCTCCTTGTTCAGATAGAAAGGGTATAATGCATACTGCATTATTCTTTATTGTGTTAACATTTAATTGATCTTGAATGTATAGACTTTCCCCCCCAGCTATTTCATGTGTTTATTACTCATATGGATTATATCTTTGAATTCTTTTGTCTCCATACCAATGTTGTGCACCTATTCTTACATATACAAAACTGACACAAACCTCTGAAGCCAAATTATAGTTCATTTTATTAATTCTGTAGATGCATCATCAGTCAAGATAGGCTAGGACATGCTGTGGCAATGAACGACTGAAATGTCAGCAGCTTAAACAACAAGGTGTATTTCTTTCTCTCTCTGCATGTTCATTTTGAGGGTCAGCTGGAGCTCTCTTTTACTTGATCTTCACCCTGAGATTCAAGCTAATGGGCCAGTCTCAATACAGAATATTGCTTTTATCATGGCAGAAGAAAATGAGAGATATTGAGCCATGTGTTGGCTCTTAAAGCTTCCTAAAAGGGACACGCATCACTTCTGCCACCATTTCATTGGTCAAGGTAAGTCATACGGCCACTCCTGAGTTCAACAGTGTAGAGATGTATAATCCTACTGCAGAGAAAGGCACTGAAATAAAACAAAATACTTGACGAACTATAACATAATCTTCCACAGGAGACATGAGGGTTGGAAAGGAGACCTATTGGGGATGTGCTGAGGCTGTATATATCCTTCCAACCTTAGTCCAGGCACTGAGCAGCCATTATTTATCACTTTCCTTTCTCTCCTAACCTTGGGTGTGATTAAATTAATTGGTTAAGGAAAGCTGGGATGTATTTCATGTGATTAATGCCTTGGAAAACAATTGCAGTAGATTGCATTGATTCTTTTCATTTCACATACTTGAAATTAGAGGCTTATGAAGTCTACATGCAAATTTATGCAAAGTGGATGCAAATTCATATTGTGAGCCATGAGTCCTGGCACTCCCCCTCCCCCCAGAAAAAGAACTGCACCATTGAATATGCATGTGCTGCATATGGTACTGCTCGTTTCAAATAGCAACTCAGAGCTGGCAGCCAAACAAATCCCAATGACACCGACTGAGCAGCAAACAAAAGTTTAAAGTCATTTACAAACAAAAATTGAGCTCCAAAGTCTCAATATTTTCAGGGTCAACATCTTCAAGCAAGATTTGAGTTAACAAATGCACTGCTCCCTGTACTCCAAGCTCTTTTATGGACGGGGCTGGAGTATGCCATTGAACAAAGGAGATACTGGCAGAAGCCACCCTGGAATTACATTCTCTTGATTACTTGCTTCTGGTGATCACTTGGCTGGCTGGATCAAATAAATCTTCATTGCCATGAGCCAGTGCCCATGTGTGCTGACATATTTCTCCCTCATTTTGTACCCATCAGTGGGGGATTCTAGTTCCAAGATACAGATAGGGAGTGATTATGAAGATGGTCTCAAAGACAGGAACAAATTTTGCACCTGAGTGCTTGCAAGTCAGGCATGGGGAAAAATTAACCACTTGTAGGAATACCAATTAGAAGCAATAATATCTTGATTGGCCTGCAGGTGCTCAGATGATTCACTGAGCTCGTTTTGCTCTTGTGAGACCCCAGTTTTGCTTTGATACTAAGTATGTGTAAAATATTTGTGGTGAATGTTTATAAATAAATGGATATAGAATGCCATCTCATGAGAGTTTTTCTAAGTTGATGCTAATTAATTCAGCATTTAGTCATTTATTTATTTATTCACTTATCACATATTTTTTGATTATCCTCAAAGTACTGGGTAAGCACCTGGGGGTAAGGATGAACTACATGCATCCCCTGCCCTTGAGGAGTGACAACCCACTGAGTTAACCAAAGTTTTTCATAGTGTCAGGACACTGCCTCCTAATAACTGATGAGGAAGTGCTTATGAATCACACTGAGAGATATTTCAAGTGGGAAGAGGAGGCAGTAGGATCATTTGTTGTGACGCTTCTGGAACAAGCCTCCATTACAGCAACTGCTTTTATAAAAATCTATTCAGGAAAATATTTCTCAGCCATGGCTTAAGTTTCAAATAACATTTAGCACAACAAAATTTTAGTACAGCACATGTGTTTCAAATGTCCCCTGGAGTTTGTCATAATGGGGTTTGATCTATGAATTTTTAAAATACGCCTAGTAGTTCATAGATATTTTATTTATAAAACTTACCTGGAGCAAAGGGAAGAAGGGTATAGAGATACGGTGTTGGAGCCATAAAACGGCCTGAGGGTTAAGGGACCTACGTCTTCCTTTCCTACCTTTGGACTGGGGCCTTAAGACAATCAAAATGGGCATGCCTGTGACAATCTGCCAGGGTTCCCCATAGATACCAATGCAGGAGATAAAAGTCAAGTTACCATAGAGACTAGGAGGCAGTCTAATGAAAGCAGCAATCATCAAAAGATGGCTATTATTAGACAGATAATAATAATTATTGTTGTAATGGTACTAAGTCATATTTATCAAGTGTTTGAGTATGCAGCAAGCACTGGGATGAGAGCATTTATTTGTTACATCAACCCAACTTGCCCATTTAACAGATGAGGACAGTGAGGCTCGGACAGGTATGTAAAAGCAAGACTGGTATTTACTTTGGCTCTAGAGCCTCTTCTTTCCCAAGACGTTAATTAAAGTCTCCCTGAGGAGAACGTCTATCAGCAGAGACCCAGGGTAGCTGTCAGGGCAGTAACGTCGGCATCAGTTTAACCTCAGAGAAATACAGCTTGCAGAAGGCTGCTTATGTCTGGCCTGTTCAGTGGGCACAGCTGATCCAGCCCAAGGACCAGGGAGCTGCTTCCCCTTTTATTCCTCTGACTGGAAAAAGTTATGAAAGCAATTTAATGGGAGAGACCCCTTCCAGCTCCCCATATCTTAACATTTTCCAAGCTGGTTGATATCACATAAAGTGGGTTGAATTGTTCAAGTCCTATCTCTGCTACCTGTGAATGTGGCCTTATTTGGAAATAGTCTTTGTCGATGTAATTAGTTAAGATGAGATCGTATTGGATCAGGGCAGACCCCAAATCCAATGACTAATGTATTTATAAGAAAAAGAAGAGGGAGATTTGGACACGGAGACACAGACACACAGGGAGGCGGTCCACGTGAAGATGGAGGCAGAAAGTGTAGTGATACAAGCTACAAGCTAAGAAACAGCAAGCACTGCTGACCACACCCAGCAGCTAGTGGAGACGCAGGTTCTTCCTCAGAAACTTCAGAGGGAGCACAGTACTGCAGACACCTTCTCCCCTCAGAACTGAGAGTAAGTTTCTGTTTTAAGCTATCCAGTTTGGGGCAATTTGTTAATACACCACATTTCTTGTCTCTTTCCTTTACATGCTGTTTTTTAAATCATGGCTGCCACCCTAGCTCAGCCTTTATCTCCATCAGCTGAATTCTTGTGATGGGCTTTTCTCCGGTCTGGTTACTAAAGTGTTCTTTTTTGCAGTGCATCTGCAATGGTTAATTTTAGGTGTCAACCTGACTGGAGTAAGGGATACTGTGATAGCTGGTAAAGCATTATTTCTGGGTATGTCTGTGAGGGTGTTTCCAGAAGAGATTGGCATTTGAATCAGTGGACCGAATAAGGAAGATCCACCCTCACCAATGTGCACGGGCCCCATACAATTGGCTGAGGGCCTGGATAGAACAAAAAGGCAGAGGAAAGGTGAGTTCACTCTCTCTCTCCCTTCTGGTTCTGGGATGCCCAAATTCTCCTGCCCTTGGATATCAGAATTCCAGGTTCTGTGGCCTTTGGACTTTAGGACTTGCACCAGCAGCCCCTCAGTGTCTAATGCCTTCAGCTTCAGTCTGAGATTACACCATCAGCTTCCCTGCTCCACAGGCTTCCAGACTTGCACTGAGACCCGCTAACAGCTTCCCTAGTTCTCCAGCATACACATGACATGCCGTGGGACTTCTCAGCTTTTATAAATTCCTTAATAAATAAATAAATTCTCAAGCCTAATAAATTCCCTGTCTATCTATCTATCTATCTATCTATCTATCTATCTATCTATCTATCTATCTATCTATCTATCTATCTATCTATCTATCTATCTATCTATCTATCTATCTATCTATCTATCTATCTATCTATCTATCTATCTATCTATCTATCTATCTATCTATCTATCTATCTATCTATCTATCTATCTATCTATCTATCTATCTATCTATCTATCTATCTATCTATCTATCTATCTATCTATCTATCTATCTATCTATCTATCTATCTATCTATCTATCTATCTATCTATCTATCTATCTATCTATCTATCTATCTATCTATCTATCTATCTATCTATCTATCTATCTATCTATCTATCTATCTATCTATCTATCTATCTATCTATCTATCTATCTATCTATCTATCTATCTATCTATCAAGTTGTGAACCACATAACGATGTTTTGGTCAACAATGGATTTCATCTTTCATGGTGGTCCCATAAGATTATTATGGAGCTGAAAAATTCCTATTGTCTAGTGACATCATAGCAGTCATGACAATGTAGTGCCGTGCATTACTCATGTAGGAACATGTAGGCCTAGGTGTGTGGTAGGCTATTCCAACTAGGTTTGTGTAAGTACACTATGATGTTTGTACAATGACAAAATTGCCCAACAATGCATTTCTCAGAATGTACCTTTGTCAGTAAGTGCCACATGACTGTATATGTACACACACACACACACACACACACACACACACACA
>NW_007731736.1:86550-87071 GCF_000696425.1 Galeopterus variegatus
ACACACACACACACACACACACACACACACACACATGCACATATATATAGACTGTTTTCTCTGGAGAACCCTGACTAATACAGCATCTTTCCCACTACTGCCAGAATCATTTTTCAAAATTCCAAGTCCAATTTTGCCACCCCCCCTCTGTTCAGAGTTTTCAGGGTTCCCCCAACAACCCACACGTACAGCCTGGGACGCTAGACCTCCTAGGAGAAGGCTGTGACTTACCTGCTCACGGGCGTTGCCTCCTACTTCTTTCACAGCCTTGCCATGGTGAGCCCATAGTCAATATTCACAATTATTGTTATTCTGCATCATCTGAATTCAGACCACAGGACAGATCAGCGTGTCCTGCCTATGATCCTCTTTTCTCCTAATTGTGTTCATATCTTTACATACTCCAATCCTGCTGAAGATTCTACCTTTCTCCTTCTTCGCCCTCTTCAGTCCATAGATCTCCTTCCTCATGCTTCACAAATGCCATCGCTTCACAATCTTTCCCAGTTAGACTAATTTAG
>NW_007731736.1:87390-89878 GCF_000696425.1 Galeopterus variegatus
CTTACTTGTTAATTTTACAGAAAAGAAAATGAGGTTTAGAACTAGTGTCTTGCTGAAGGTTTCATAGCTAAGAAATGGTGACGTTTGGCTCCCTCAGGGAGCTTAACAAAACTGGCAAAACCCCAGTCTCATGTTCTTCAGCACTACATCATGTTACCTCTGTGTGAGCTTGCTGGCTCTTAAATTATAATGATGTCCTGGCTTTTCTTATTGTCTCATATTCTCTACTAGAGTTTGAGCTCCTTGCAAGTGTGGTCTGTGTTTAATTCATCTACGGTTTCTCTGCAGGGCGCAGTGTAGCGAGAAAGACTCTGGATTAGGAGGTGGGACATGTGAGTTTCAGCCCTGACTCAGCCATGAAGCAATGGTGCGGCTTTTGACAATAGCATCATTTCTGTAGATACTTCTGTGAGCCACTCTGACTTGAAGGTTTGATAATTACTATAGCTTACAGCTTGGGCTGTACTAGGAGAGCAACATGCATTGGTTTAACTAAAATTAATTAATAGTAGATCAAACAGTGGCTGAGACCTTGAGAAAAACTGGAAGGACAAAGCCCTTAGAAAAAATGCTCATTTGGCCACTGCTTTTGTCCAGAACACTACTTAAAGCTTAAACTAAACACTCATGAAGGACCCCCTTAAAACAGAGACAGATGATTTGCTAAAGGCAAGTCTGCTTAATTTTTTCTATTGTCACTTTAACTCAGATGGATTTTCTATTTTTAGCAAGTCATATTTTATTAAAATAAACTCTCAACATGATGTAAGGCATAAAATTTGGCAGTAGATTTTAAGGCCATTTTTAAGGCAGCTAGAGTAATGTCAAGATGTTTGAGGATCATAATTAAAACGAGACATTAAAAACAAAAAGATTTCTCAGATCTCCAACCATCAAAACATTTGGTGTCCCTTTGTGAGACCCCAAATAGCCATGTAATCATCACTCTGTGTTTTACATGCAATTCTATGCCAAGTACATTATTATTTGCACTCCACAGATTATATGGTAATCACGGATTTACTGTAAATGCAATTTCATTTGTATGGAATTACTACTGACTTTAAGGTTGCAAAATAATATTGTTTACAAGGCAGTGTAATAGCACTTAGAATGAATGCTGATTAGAACTAATAAAGAAAGGAATGCATAGCTTTCTGGACTAAGCCTAAATGGCTATAATGATTGATAGGTAATCAAGTTTCTTTAAATGAGTACCTGTTGAACACACACTGTACTCTCCAAACAATAAAACTGAGGATATCAATAAGAACCAAAAATCATTTTATAGTAAAATTAAAGAATAATCTCTATAATGAGTCACCTCCTTTACTTCTTTGCCTATTCTAACTATACCCATGTTTGGGATTTTAATTTTTAATTAATAACCAAGGTGTCGAATTCTTGGATACGTTAGTTTTTGAAGCATCTTCTCAAAAACTAAACGTTGCACATTTTATCTATTACACACTAACCTTGTTCTTGCTATAGTTTTCCCTGTAACCAATTAAATCTGATTTAGAAGGACATGTGGGAATATGAATGAATAAATGAATACTTGCAAATTTAACAAACTTTGAAGTGTATTGAACAAGAGGATGGATACAGTTTAAAGATAGTGGTGCCTCTTGGTCATAATCTAGTGTTAATAGCTGCACGCAGATAAAAACTACCCTAACGCATGTGTCAAGCTGGGTGGGCCTTGGTTGAAGGTGGGGTGGGGAATGTATAAGGAAGACTCTTGCAAATGTTGCAGGCCAAATAAGATTAAGCAGAATTTTGAGAATTCTAGATTGTAATCTAAATGAAAGAAGAAAGGAAGAGGTCTCAAAAGGGGCAGGGGGAGTCACATTGGGTAATTTTCCTAATCTTATTTGTGTTAGAAATTATATTTAAAAGTATCAACTACTAGGAAATGTTGAGCCTTCTTAAATTTAATGAGGGTTGTGTATGGCAGAAAGAAGTTGCAAAGTGGTCAGGTGTGGAAACAAGGGAGATGGATTATATCTCTTTTTGTAAACAGGTGCCTCTTCAAACCTTTTAAGTTACCAGGCTAATATATCCCTGGAAATCAATGCCAATAATCCAATTGCATTCCAGGTAGTTAAATCAATCCTACAACAAAAGCTCCTTGGGTACAGACATTCCATCGTGCTTATTTTTATTACTTCATTCATTTATTCAACCAATATTTAATGAGCTACTGCTACACAGCAAGAGCCATGCTGGATGCTGGGGATATAAAATTCAAAAGACAGGTGCGACCCATCCCTCATTCTTATAGTCTTTAGCCTCACAGACATGACAGATATCCAACAAGTCATGTCAAAAAGTATAATAAATGTTATTTTAGTCAAAATTCTTTTGGAGATAAGACACAAAAAAAACTAACTTAAATTGGCTAAATAGAAAAGGGAATGATTGGTGCCCAGGTCAAAATGGCCCAATGCATTGGTTATGGCTAAAAACAGAGGGCTCAGAGGAGATT
>NW_007731736.1:90703-91243 GCF_000696425.1 Galeopterus variegatus
TACAGCATGCTGTCTTCTCACCCCTTCCCCATACACATAGAAGCATCTTTTCAATGATGATTACATTAAAATCATTCTAAAAGTATTTTTGAGCATCTTTTACAGTCAGAGTATTATTCTGAGACGCCAAAGAAATAAGAGCCAAGGAGATTATGGTCTATTTTAACCATAAAATATGGTCGTCTAAAGCAATCTAAGAGGTTGCAATATATGTAAAGCGATACGTTATAATTTAAATGCTTAAGAGCTAAGTAAGGCATGAAGACCCTATATCCTACTGTAATGGTTAGAAATTGCAACTACATTATGTCCAGTGTTTTCTGTTTTAAAAGCATTTTCATGTACATTACCTCAGTTGATTTTTAATCAGGTTGTTGGGAAATATATTTTCATTACCTCTATTTCCCACAGGAGACAACTGAGGCAGGAAGGGGTATGGAAGCCCAAAATGGAAAAGTCCAAAATGAAAGGATGGGAAGGGTGTGGCAATCCCGCAAAAGTTTCTTGGAAAAGAAGCACAGGTCTAGTGGGAAAAATCTG
>NW_007731736.1:91298-92041 GCF_000696425.1 Galeopterus variegatus
GGTGTGGCAATCCCGCAAAAGTTTCTTGGAAAAGAAGCACAGGTCTAGTGGGAAAAATCTGATGTGGCGAGTTTCTGCTTTTACACATGGAAAATTGATGCACTTCTTCGTGTAATCACGTTTACCCCCTTTCACAAAGAGATAGATCAAACAGTGTGTTCTACAGGTTTCAAGTTTGCTAAAAACAAACACAATTTCACAGCTTTCCAGAATATTTTATTGTTTAGCATCTCCCAGGATTTTGTATTCACTAAGTACCTTACAGTTTATTCCTTAGTCATCACAGAAGCCTTGCAACAATTTGGCCTGATATATTGCCAAGTTCTGTTTTATGGATGGGAAACCTAAAGGTAAGTGATGTTCAAAGTTACACACAAGGACCAAAGCTAGAACTCGTAAGTCTTAATTACAAATATATTCCATTGAGTTTGGTTTTATTTCTACATTTAAAATTACGATTTGTAATAATGAATATGCTAATAATAAAAAATAAGTAAAGAAAAAATAAACGGGTTTTTCTGTCACCTTGAGTCAAGTCAAAAGGACAGCTGTCCACCTGATTCTGCCCACCCTTTATTCTGACCTTGTCATGGCTGACCATGATTTGATAACTTTTCTAGTCTTTTCAGTCCTGGGAGTTTGATTAATTGTACGACACCTCCACTCTTCTTGGACAGCAGTGTTTCCTAAACTTTTCACAGAAGTGTCACCTACAGAAGGGAAATGTGAACCTATAACCCTGT
>NW_007731736.1:92556-95231 GCF_000696425.1 Galeopterus variegatus
TGATTAATTGTACGACACCTCCACTCTTCTTGGACAGCAGTGTTTCCTAAACTTTTCACAGAAGTGTCACCTACAGAAGGGAAATGTGAACCTATAACCCTGTTTTTCCTGATGGTTTTTACCAAAGTTGCTCCCTTACAAGGAAAACAATTAAAACCCCAAGTTCTGTCTTTCAAATTCATGCTATTTTGTCATATATATTTGTAAAGATAGTCATGATTGTTTTTATATTATCAAGTTTTCATTTCCATGCCGGTTCAATGATCTAAATCTCCCTTAAATATTTCAATAACAATAATGCTTTGAGGACATGTGCCATATTTAGCTGTGGCTTCATGTACTCCTAGGCACACAACACTTAACTGTGGGGAGGCCAGTTTGAGAAACAAGATAAACACCTGGACAAATTGGTGGGATCCACTAACATTCCCTCTTTAAGCCTAACTAGATCTAGAATGCCCGTGGGTGATACCAGTCTGCCCTGGGTCCCAAGGATGAGACTTTAGAGTTCTGATTATTCTTTCCTTGTCCATATGCCCATATTCAGTTTGTTACTGTGGCTTTTCCTTCCCTATCATTGTACCAAATGTGGGAGGTGTCTCAGGTCCAGACAACTTAAGTTTCACTGATCAAATCTTGCCATTTTATGAACACCAATTCCTTGCCCACCCTACTCCGTTCTTAGTGTTATCTGCATTTACTTCTAGTACTCTAGTTTCAAGACTATTGATGTTAGACACATTTTTATTGAGGTCCTAACATGGGAACAAAACCTTCTTCTAAAGGCCTTTTACAGGTCTACCTTCTATATGGATAGGAGATCATAATTTTGGAATCAGGCAGACACAGTATTAGATTCTGGTTTTGTTACCGTCACAGTCAGCTTGGCCTACTATAAAAAAATTACCATAGACTGGGTGACTTGGACAACAAACATATCTTTCTCACAGTTCTGGAGGCTGTAAGTTCAAGATCAGGGTGCCAGCGTGGTTGGGTTCTGGTGAGGGCCCTCTTCCTGGTCTGCAGGTAGCTGTCTTCTTGTTGTAGCCTCACACGATGAAAAAAGAGAGAGGACACAAGCTCTCTTGTGTCTCTCTTTATGATAGCATTAGTCTCATCATGACCTGGTTACCTGCCAAAGGCCCCATCTCCTAATGTCATCACATTGAGGTCTGGGGTTTCAACATATAAATTTGGGGGGTACCCAAACATTTAGTCTGCAGCTGTTACTTACTGGCCATATGACCTTACCTTGGGAAGTTATTTTCTAAATTTCAGTTTGCTTAACAACACCAAGATGGTGAAATTATTCTAAGAATTAAATAAAATACTGTAATGTAATTGAAAAGGCCTCCTTCTGGCAAAATTGAAAAAGCTTAGATTTGTGGGTTAGATTAAAATCTGAGATCAAATTCTTCCCCTCTCTAAGTGTAGTCTTAGGACCAAGGACATGTCGTTTAACTTGAAGCAGCCTCACTTTTCTCATTTGTAAAAAGGGAAAGTTAAACCTATGTCTCAGGTTGTTATTACCTATAACAAATGCAACAAATAGTAAATGTTGTTAATTAAGAACCTTTCTACTCTTTATTCAACTATTTCTACTCAACATAATTTATTCAGTTTTCTCATTCTACTCTATATTGTGGTAGATCATAAATCTCATAATGAATAATTTATAAGTGGACATGGGCTTCCACTTTAAATTGATTTGTAACCATGATTCTGAACCATAACTGCATCTTAGAAGCCTCTGAGTAGCCTTTTGAAATTACCCATCACTTTTATTTATTTATTTATTTATTTATTTATTTATTTATTTATTTATTTATTTATTTATTTATTTTGACCGGTAAGGGGATCGCAACCCTCGGCACGGTGTGGTCTGCACCACGCTCAGCCAGTGAGCGCACCGGCCATCCCCATATAGGATCCGAACCTGCAGCCTTGGCACTACCAGCGCCGTACTCTCCCAAGTGAGCCATGGGGCCGGCCCTACCCATCACATTTCTTCCACTCCAGGCCTATTAATTAAGAATAAATAAAAGGTGGGTCTTAAGTATTATACTTCAAGCATCTCCTCAGATGATTCTACTGTGCAGCCAGCAATGAAAAATCTCTGCTTTATAGAGATGCCTGCCATTTCTACCAGCCACTTATAAAGCCATCACTCTCCCATTATTCAAGAAGCAAGTCTTTACCAGTTCGGAGCCTGATTAAAAGATAAATAAATACATATATTAAGACATATATGGTAAGTAATTCATGTAAGACATTGCAATTGGTGCTCCTCTGCACAATCATGCCAAACACCCTTGGGATCAGCTGGAGAATCAGGAGGAATAGAAGCCACTCTGGGGGCTTGCTGAAGCTGAATCTTTGGCACATGGATTCCTTTAGATGTCTAGATTTTCTTATTTACAGTGTTTTTCCTTTAGATAAGATTCCACAATGAAGGGATTCATTTGAATTAACAACAACATAAAACTATTAATAAAACATATTTGAATGGGTTGAGATGGGCTGGTGAGAGGAATAAGAAATACTCCTGCGTGAGGGCAGGGCCACCCAGAGCCTGTGCGAGGGCAGGGCCACCCAGAGCCTGCTGCTGTAGGGGCTGTACCACCACCTGGGGGGGGGGGCCCCAAGTGCAGGACTGCTGCCCCAGGGGATTCAGA
>NW_007731736.1:96231-102239 GCF_000696425.1 Galeopterus variegatus
GGGGGGGGGGGGTCCCAAGTGCAGGACTGCTGCCCCAGTGGATTCAGAAGGCAGAAAATCCAGCCAAAGAGGATTATTTTCAAGCCTTAAGGCTCATGAACAAAAAAAAAAAGGGGGGGGGGGAGACTCATGCAGGTTTCTTGCTGAGTTTTGAACTTACTTGGGACTTGCCATCCATTCCTTCTTCCCTATTTTTCCCTTTTGGAATGAGAATGAATGTCTATCCTATGCCTGTCCCACTGTTGTATTTTGGAAGCACATAAATTGTTTGGTTTCACAGGTTAAGAGATGGAGAGAAGTTTTGCTTCAGGATGAATCATACCTGGAGTCTCACCCTTATCTGATTGAGATGAGACTTTGGATTTCAGACCAGAGGTGATGCTGAAAACTGAAACAGGTTAAGGCTTTTGAAATTGTTGGAATAGAATGAAAGTAGTTTGCATGTGAGGAATGAATTTTGGGGGGTAGGGGTGAATACTATGGATTGAATGTTCGCATCCCCCCAGAATCTGTATGTTGAAATCTTAACCTCTAATATGAAGGTACTAGGAGGTGGGGCCTTTGGGAGATAATTAGGTCATGAGGATGGAACCCTTATGAATGAGATTAGAACTCTTATAAGAAGAGATACCAGAGCTTGCCCATGCTTCTACTCTCTGCCTTATGGGGAAGTAACAGAAGATGGCCTTCCGCAAACCAGGAAGAGTGCTTTCACCAGGCACCAGGCCTGCCGGCACTTTGATCTTGATTTCCCAGCTTCCAGAACTGTGATAAATAGATTTCTTTTGTTTAAAGGGGAAAAAACATAATCTTGGAATACTGGGCACTTTGGGAAGGGATGCTCATGGCAGGACTTGGATTGGAAAACAAAACTTTAGTCTCTACCACACCATTGTTTCCTTTCTGGCAGTTGTCACAATTTAAATTTATAATACAAATTTATTTTACATTTATTTGTTCCTTCTCTCTCTCTGACACAAATTAGGCACTAAACATATATTTATTGAATGAATGAATGAGTGAGTGAATGAATAAATGAAGCTGGTGAGCCTGAAAGGGTCAATAAATCAGAATACTCATTTATCTTTTGTTAAGATCCTTCTTACTTCTGAACACACTGAGAAGGGAAACATAGTCTACCACTTTTGTAGCACTAAACAGGAGATGCTTCTTTTGCAGATTCCCTGGAAGGACATTGCCAGGTGAAGCAATGAATCATGAGTTGTGCTCTAGGAAGATCAGTCTACAGCTGGGTCAACAACAGATTGCAGATGGGAGAGAAGACAGAGCCAAGAGGGAGGCAGATCAGCTAGGAAGCTAAAAAATCTTAACCTAAACCAGGCATGGTGGTTAAGAGAATGGAAGGGAGGGCTGACCCAGTGGCGCACTGCTACAGTGCGCCGCTTGGGAAGTGTGGCGGCGCTCCCGCCGAGGGTTCGGATCCCACATACAGACCGGTTCCCGCTCACTGGCTGAGCGAGGTGCGGATGCAGCGCCGAGGGTTGCTATCCCGTTGCCGGTCCGGTCTGGTACGGGCGCGACACTGAGGGTTGCGATCCATTGCCGGACACGAAAAAAGACAAAAAGGAAAAAAAAAAGGGAATGGAAGGGAAAGGATATAAATATGACAGACATTGGGGAGATCCATTCTAAAGCAGAGTTTTCTGCTCTTTCCGTCCAGCTGTCACATATAATAAAGTTCATCTGCACTTCTCAATCATGTGGGCATACTTAGTGATATGTCTGATTCCCAGCTTGCTAACCTCACTTTCATCCATTCCTCTAGCACTAAAGGAAAAAATTAGAATTCATATGCATTAGAATGATGGCTTATAGAGTTGATTTTGACTTCCCTCTATTTTATATACTTGTCAAAAACTAAATCATTTATAACTCTGGCATTTTATTATTAGCAATAGTAAATTATTTTGCAGCTGATTGACAGTACAGTCTAACATGCCAACTTGGAACCACTGATTCCCAGAGCTTGGTAATCCACCCCAAATGAGGTTTGAGAGAGGACAGTGGGGGAGGAAGGAGTTGATACAAATCTAAGTGCCTGGATGCATGGGATGTAATTAATGGAGATGGAAAATGAAGCAGGCATTTTGTAACAGTGAAGACAGAGAAAAGAAGGCATAATCAGCTATGTGCCTTGAACTATATTTAGGAATCCAGACCCTAAAGTGTTCAGAGTGAATATATGAATAAGCACGTGGCCTGAGACTCTTTATTTATTCATTCTGTTCAGCAGAGCACAGTGGTTAAGAGAATAGCTCTAGAGTCATACAGCCTAGCTCCGAGTGCTGTATTTACTGCTTCCTTAATTTGTGACATTTGGACAAGTTATTTAATATTTCTGTGCCTCAGTTTTCATATCTGTCAGGTGGGAAAAATTATAATACCTGATTTCTAAGTTACTAGGAGTAAAAAAAAAAATGACCTAATTCATGCAAAGTGCTGAGAACAGTCTTTGGCATATAATAAGTGCTCGATTGATGTTGTCATTATTTATTTATCAGAGAAATATTTATTTATTCTTTACTATGTGCCATGGACTGTACAAGGTGCTATGCACAGTACTGAGCAAAGAACATTTATTTCCACCCTCACAGAGTGCAGAGAGGAAGGCTGAACTGTGAAACAAGAAATACTGACAGTCATCGTGATTGATTCTAAAGAGAGATGAGAGATACCTGTGTTACTGCACAGGGAGCTCTCTGATGAGTTAATGTGTGTAACGATGTATAAAGATGCACGTGAAGGAGAGAGAAAGTGCACGTCATAAAGACAGAGGTATAAAGAAAACACTCAAGAAGTCTAGAGTGAGAATTACAAAACTTGCAAAGACAACTGAGGGGCCTTGACTGACATTTTCACAGCAAAAAAGAATAAACCAAGTAAAATACAGAACAGATACCAAAGCCAGACAAAGGTGGCACAAGAAAAAATACTACAAATCAATATTCTTAATGATTATAGATGCAAAATCCCCAACAAAATACTAGCAAATCAAATCTAGCAGCACATTAAAAGGATATTATACACTGTGACCAAGTGGGATTTGTCCCAGAAATGCAAGAGTGGTTCAACATAAAATCAATCAATGTAATATACAATGAAGGGAAAAAAGCCCACATGATCATCTCAATAGACGTAGAGAAAGATTTGATAAAATTCAACACATTTTTTATGGTAAAAACACTTAGCAACCTAAGTATAACAGAGGATTTCTTTAGCATTTATGATAAACTCATAGTTGACATCATACTCAGTCTAACTAACTTAATCTCCTCTGAGATTAAGAATAAGACAAGGATGCCCACTTTTGCCACTGCTAGTCAACATTGCCCCGGAAATCTTCATCAGAGCAATCAGGCAGAAAAAGAAATACAAGGCATCCAAACTGGAAATGAAGAAGTAAAACTATTCAGATGACATGATTCTATGAGTATGTATAGAAAAAACTCAGTGATTATCTTGGTAGAGCCAATGTTCATGATTAAAGTAGAATACTTGAATTTCGCACAATAAAGGCCTGTGTTATCTGGGGGAAGCTCATAATTTGTCAGAAACAACATAGACTTCGGTGTCAGACAAACCCAGGTTTGAATCCTCACTCTACTCTTTTTTCCAGCTGTGTGAATTTGGGCAAAACAGCTATATTGACTTCCTTTCTTTTCCTTGAAATTTACAAGCTCCCTGCTGCTTCAACAATTTTGCCTTTGGCTGGCTCCTTCTCATTTTTCAGATTTCAAATCATATTTTTTCTCTCCAAGGAAAGGTTGTTTTCAGTCATGTTCCTTGGGTAGCCGATTCTGATGTGCTGATGTGTTTTCAGAAAGTTGGCTGGGGAACATCTTTGGGAATAACACCTGTTAAGGGGTAAGGTTAGCAGGACTGGCAGAGAGAGAAGTTGAGCTGTGATACACTCACAACAGAGGCTTCAGCCAATCTCCCGGGGAGCTCTGGAGCAGGGATGGCCCTTCAGGATTGTCTGTATTGAGGCAGGAGGGACTGCATGTAATGCTATGTCAATCAGACATTGGACACAGGCTGCCCCTGGGAAGGGAGAGTAATGTGGGCTAGGCAGTTCACTGCAGCCAATGACAATTCCCAGAGTGATTCGGCTGTGAGCCCATAGCAACTAACATTCCTGCAGCTGGTGGACTAAGAGCCTTAGGTCCTGGAGGGGGATCAGGGTGTTGCACCACAACGACCACTACAGAGGCGTGACCTGACCACGCTGCATCAAGTAGCATACCCACCCTTGTACACTGCATTCCATCACACCACCCTGTTCATTTATTTATATTCCATCACACCATTAATTTTTAAATTAATTTGTCCATTTGTTCATTACCTGCCTTCTCCACTCAAGTGGTAAAGGCACCTCTTGAGGGCAAAGGCATAGTCTGTCATAGAACAATGTGTAGTTGGTACTTAATAAACACTGGTTGAATAAATGAATGCATGAATGAATGAATCACATCTATAGGATTAACTCTATCACACTTATTGTAGTGATTGGGATGTCCAAAGCTCACTGCAGTGAGAAATCATTTTACAAAGGAAGTAAATCTGCAGTATTTGGAAGGAATAAAGGGACATTAAAATCTCATTCTCATTCTGAAAGTAGGAACAGAATATGATTTCAAATTGTAGTATCAAATGCATCATAATTTCCAGGGAAGCTTTTCAAAGGAAAAAAAGTTAAATGTTTGGTTCTGATTAGTAAATAATGGATGTTTATTGTGGAAAATGGGGACAATACAAAAACTGTAAATAAGAAAATAAAATTCATCCCTTACCAAAACACAGAGAATGCTGACCACTATCAGCATATTCTGATGTGCTCATTCTCAATTTTTCTCCATTCATATTTTCTACATAATTGCGATCATATTGATGCTGTAATCTTGTATCACATTTTCCCCATGTGAAGTTTTGGGGTCATCAAAATCCTTTAGGAACCTTATTTTTATAATTGCAATGTTATTACTTAACCATGCTACCATGATTAGATAATTAGATTATTTCCAATTTTTGTGTGATTATAAACAATTCCAAGTAAATCCTTTTCATAACAAGATTTATTAATGATTATTCTTTTAGATGCTCAGATGATCTAATTTGTTAATCATATGCCTCATTTGTCAGTTAGATCAAATCACTCCCTTTCATTAAGGTCTTTTATCAGAAATAATAGAGTAGAACCAATCACTAAGCTAAAAGTAAGACCAGGGTTTGCAGCCCTGGTTGGCAACTTACTAGTGATGTAGCCTTGGGAAAGTAACGTGCTTTTCCACCCTGGGCCTCAGCTTCTTCTCTTATAAAGTGGAATGGTTGGGCCAGATAATCTTTAAAATCCCTGTCAGGTCTAGTATCTACACCTCTATGACTGCTTCTTACTTTCCTCTAAGAAACAGCTCCGTGGGCTCAGTGTCAGGCCTCTGATTTCTTCTCTTATAAAGTGGAATGGTTGGGCCAGATAATCTTTAAAATCCCTGTCAGGTCTAGTATCTACACCGCTATGACTGCTTCTTACTTTCCTCTAAGAAACAGCTCCGTGGGCTCAGTGTCAGGCCTCTGACATTCTGAGTTAACTAAAATCTTCTCTGATTTCCTGTATTTCTGATTTAATTTCCTTCCCTTTATCCAATTTTGCCTATTCCTTAATCTTCTTATCTAGGTCTTACTTTTGTTCCTTCTTTCATTGCTGTCCATTAAACTGAGATGAGCCCTCTCTTCTTGATCTTTTACCCACTCAGTACCTGATTCTCCTTTAATCCTTTCTCAAGACACTTTTTTCTTTTCCTGCAAGACCTTTGATGTTCAGTACTCAGAAAGATTGCTCAGCCCTCTACTTTCTCTTTTTCTGCAAAAATAAATGTTGGGTAAAAGAATGAAAGAAAGTGAAATTAAACCAAGGAACATGATATAGCACACATCTGGTGTTTTAATATATTTTGTCTGTAACAGACTATATGTGGTTTGGGGGCCGGAGG
>NW_007731736.1:102747-106365 GCF_000696425.1 Galeopterus variegatus
AGGTGGGGGTGGGGGGTGGGAAGGCGGCAGTATGTGCTGAAGACTGGCAGAAAAGCCAAAGATTATTTCAGTCAGCTCACAAGGTCCATATGCCACATTACTCTTAATCTCATAATAAAAACGATGATCGTAATCAGTAATTGGTAACATGTTAAATTGCTTTTTATGTGGCAGATGTTATACTAAGTGCATTAACATACGATGTCCCCTTAAACCCTCAGAAACCCCTGTGAGGTAGGAATTCTTATTAACCCTAATTTTCAGATGGGGAAACTGAGTAATAAAATCATTTTTCTACATTATAACAAATTTACAATAAATGTATCAAATTACTGGAGGGTGCTTAGCGTAATGCAGGTTTGGGTTATGCTGCATATAAATTAGGAGGTTTTATATTGTTTTAATTTGGGTTGGTTAAAAATCAAAACCTGAGGCAAGGACTTAGTAAGGTGTTTCCAGAAATAAACCAGGAATGAGGAAGTGAGGAAAGAGGGAGAGGGATAGAGGGAGAGCCATAATAAAGGTATGTCATCGAGACCACCACTGTAGGCTCCCGTGAGGTGGAGTCTGCCTGAGCCACTCCATATCAAACCCCCTGGAACTGTGGAGACTGGCATTTTCTGGTTTTTTTTTAACATGGTGAGAGGGGGAGTAATGTGGGGAAGAGCTGAGCAGGTTGGCCTAAAGCAAATGCTACAGGGTGGACCTTGTGAATGGCAGGCCAGGGAAAGGAGGGAGAATAGGGGGTGGGAGAGAGCTGGAAAGTGTCTCTCTGTAAGGGTCCTGCCTGACTCACGTTGTACCCCCAGGGCCTACACTGTACCAGGCAGAGTGAATGAGCGAGCAATGAATGACAGAGCCAAGCTGTGTTCCACCGGTGGCCCAGGATACACAGTAGAGGACACTGAGTTAGACCGATTGCCAGTGCTTCTGTTTGGGTAAGATCCTTTCTAGTCCCTACTAGAGAGGTCTCCCATGCCATGCAGCCACGCTTTAGCCAGGAGCTGTATTCCTGGGAAGGATGGCAGGGAGCTCAAAACTCCAGGATTAGATGAGAAGTAAGGAGGAGGAAGATGAAACCCAGGATGATCCAAGATCTCTGAGAGCCAGAGACCTGGTGGGAGCCCAGATCCTCAGCCTAGAAGGGTTCCCTATCTTAGAGAAGAGACACAAAGAATGCAGGCAGGTGGTGAGCTGCCAGATTCACTGGCTGTACCCTCTGCTTCTAATATTAATTGGAATCTGGGTGTGGCACTTCATTAAAAAAACACATACTTTTGCAGTCTCAGATCCTTCAAATGGATAATCAAAAGAGATGGGATAATTAGAAGGGGTGGTGATGAAGCTCAAAGAGGAGATGGAGCCTAAAGTGTGAAAGGCAAGGTTGCTGAGTTTCCCCAGGTAGGAAGGAGGAAGGAAATGGACAGTCATGCTGCATCCTCTGTGCCAGGTGCTTCCCCTTCACTATCCCATTTGCTGTTCAGCACAGTGACAGAAAATGCCCATCATGCCCATCTCATAGGTGAGAAAATTTGGGTTCCAAGAAATTAAGTAGCCATAGTAGGATCCAATACATGACACAAAAGTAGGTATTGGAGTCTACACTGTTTGACTTGACCACCCATCCTCTGTTTTGAACACCCATCGTCTACAGGCGTTAATGCTGACGTCATTTTTTCTTGAGGGAAAAGTCATCTCCACCTCTCTTTCACTCTATTGGACACCTGGTGTCTGGGCAAACATAAGAACCATGTGATTTGTTGAAGATTTGTCCTGCTGGGCAGCTGTTTGGGTGTCAGTGACACTCAGAAGTGATTATAGTAGGTTCTGGTCGAGATGGCGGAATAGACGGTCCCCAGCGGAAGCACCTATAAGGTCAACCATTAAACCCTGAGCTTCACAAAAAGCCTTCCCTAGGGAAACAGCAGCAAAGCGATAATTTAGCTCAACCACACAGCTCAAGTACTGGTTCCCACAGGAAGTTCCCCCATTTTAGAAGTAAGCAAAGGACAAAAAATTAGTTCCAGCCCAGGCACACCACCAATGCCTTGGGGCCCACCTGGGGGACATGAGGCATGAGGCCAGGGGCAGGACCCCTGCCTACAACCACTCACACCACCAGCACCCTGGGGCCCCACCCAGAAACCCGAGGATTGGAGCCAGAGACTGGACCCCATTCCCACATCCAGGCACACCACCAATGCCTCAGGCCCCACCCAGGGACTCAGGGCATGGAGAAAGGGACCAGACTCCCCTCCCACAACTAGCCTCACTGTGCCAATGCCTCGGGGCCCACCTGGGGCCTGGAGAAGGGGACTGGACCCTCCTTCCCACAGTCAGGCACACAGTACCAGTGCCTCGGGGCCTGCCTGGGGACCTGGGGCATGGAGAAGGGGACCAGACCCTGCTCCCACAACCAGACACACCTCACCAGCACCTTGGGGCCCACCCAGGGACCCAGGGTATGGAGCTGGGGACCAGACCCCCCTCTGACAACCAGGCACACCTTGCCAGTGGCTTGGGGCCCACCTGATGACCAGGGGCATGGAGAAGTGGACTGCACCCTCCTCCCACAACCAGGCACCCCATGCCAGCACCTCAGGGCCCACTTGGGTACCTGGGGCATGGAGAGGGGGACTGGACCCCCCCTCCCACAACCAGGCTCACTGCATCAGTGCCTCTGGGCCCACCCAGGGACCTGGGTCATGGAGAAGGGGACCAGCCCCTCCTCCCACAACCAAGCTCACCATGCCACTGCCTCAGGGCCCACCCAGGGACCCGGGGTATGAGCTGGGGATCAGACACTCTCCACAACCAGGCAGCTCCTCCATGTGGATGGCCCACCACAGCCACCATGATAACCATGGCTGCCACGAAGGCAGCTAGATGCCACAACCACCACGCAGATGGTCTGCCAGCCACTGGAGTGTGTTAACACAAGGAGAGTCAACGGCAGAGATAAAGAAAGGAGGAGGACATCTGTCTCCGCAGAGCCCATTTCAGAGTGATGGAAGAGGCATCTGCTCTAATAGTATTGGGGAACCTGATCATGCCTGTCAGCATTGGACAGATCATTTGGGCAGCAAATCAACAAGAGTAACCATTATTTTTTCAGAGGGTGAGAAGAAATCTAGGGTGTTTAGAGATGGGGAGAAGGGAGGGAAAGGGGGATGAGTAGAGATTGGACAAGGGACATAAAGAATAATTACTATCTGTAACAATGTATATGCTAGTAATATTGATTTGATCAATATATCTCAGTGTTGAACCCCCAAAATTTGTATAGTCAATTTTGATTCAATAAAAATTTTTTAAAAAAGAAGTGATTATAGTAGACAGTGAGTCCATGAGACAGCTTTTTGAATACCTTCTGGAACTTGTTCCAAGTCTGAGTAGTGTGTACCAACCTGCCACCACTGTCACTCTGGGCTGCTTGACCCTTAGCCACTGTCACTCTGTGCTGGTTGTCCCCATGTGTGGCTCTCTTCTTTCTGGGTTAAGCATTTGTTTTATACTGCTCCCTGACAATGAGCACTTTTCAAAAACCCAAAGGGAAAGGAAATCCTGAATAAATAAGGGCAAAATATGTCATATTTCTTTCAAACTAGCTTCCATATT
>NW_007731736.1:107235-110106 GCF_000696425.1 Galeopterus variegatus
TTGTCACCAACAGGTACCCAATGTTAGCTTCCATTCTATTGCCTTCAATCCCTGTTCACTTTTCCTGATGGAGAACGAGGAAGCAGGTAACAATTATGTGTTGTTAAACAATAACAGTCAACATCTCTAGATTTTTTACTGTGCTAGAGTTTTGGCAGCACAGTTAGCAAATAACTCCTAGATTTGGAATAAACAACTACAGTGAAGTAAAAATCCAGCTCCGACACTCAGATCCTATTTGTTTCTGGGAGAGAATTATGTGTTTTATTAAATACCAACTACCATGCTATTCTCGCCAGAAAATGATTGGTTGAATTGGGTGGCCAGCGAGTAAGAATTGAATAGAGCCAGGGAAACAGCTGATTCTGGATGGAGGTAGCACGCTTCCAGCTCTTGTTGATTCATTTTTCCGGCAGTTTTTAACCATCCATAATGCATGGCTGCAGGACTATACAGAAGGGAAATCACCCAAACTGTTTCCAATTCTTGGAAACGGCGTGATGAGCTACCTATAATTTTTCTAGCAGGAGCGTGAAAGCAAAAGAAATGTAGCTACTCAAACAAACACAGAGAAGTGGGAATGACTGATGTGTGTGTTGGGAACGTCACCATCCTTCCAATAAGAATTATCATTCCTTTAGCCTGCAGTTGTTTGCTGAACATCTACTCTGTGCCAGGAATAAGGCTAAATAAATATCAGATATTCAGAGGGCAGCTTGAGTCCATGATCTCTGCTTTCATGGAGGTGGCAGCATAGAGAATCCAATAAACATGTCACTAAAGAAATAAATATGTATTTCCAATTTGACGAAAATGCTGTGAGGATAGGAAACAGTAGGAACTTGCTTAGAGGTGACAGCAAAGGTCTCTCAGTAGAGTTCTTATCTAAGCTGAGCCTACAGGATGAGAACAAGTCAGCTGCATAAAAGGACAAGAGCAGGACACCCCAGGCAGAAGCATGTGCAAGGTCTCTGGAAGAGCAAAATCTTGGCTTGATCTGGAAACTGAAAGGAAGCCAATGTGACTAAAGCAAAATGAGCAAGGGAAAGTGGCATGAACAGGAAGTTGGGGAGAAAAGCCAGAGCTGGTCGGCCATGGGCAGAACGTGGCTTTTATTCTAAGTGAATATGAAACCATTTAGAGGTTTGACTCAGAGGAAAGGCACAATCAGATTTACGATTTATGAAGATCACTCTGGATGCTTGGTGAAGAAAGGCTCATGTAGGGAGGGCGAAAGAAGATCCACAGCTAATTAGTAGACATTTTAATATTTCAGGGGTAGAATGATGGCGGGGTGGGCAGGGAAGTCATGATAGCGGTGACACTGCAGGTGAAGGAAGCACAGCAGTGAGGGGCACAGTGGAGGCAGAATTTGTTGGGGTGATGTGAGGGTGACTAAGAGGGAAAATCAGGCTCAAATGGAGAAGTGTGGTGATGCCGTTTACGGGGATGGGAAAGACTGGGGAGAAGCAGAGGGACCATCCAAACTTTCTCTGAGCTCCTTGAGAACCTTGCAGTAGAATGAACCTCACTATGCTTTGGTTGATCATCTACCTGACTGCCTTCCCCACCAGCTTTTGAGCTCCTTTGGGCAAGAAGCACAAGGGTTGAGAGTGTGGGCTTTTGACTCAAAGAGAACGGGGGTCAAATCTGTACTCTGTCACTTACCAACCATGTGACCCTGAGCAGGTTACTTAATATCATAGAACCTAGGTTTCCCATTTTGTAAATAGGTTCTAACAACACCATTTCAAGGGTTGTTGGTTAAATGAGATAAATTATATGATAAATCCAGTGCTTAGTATGTGATCAATGAATGTTGGTAATTGCTATCATTAGAATCATTCATAGCCCTGGACCATAATAGATACTTAGTATTTATGGAATAAATGAATGAATGAATTGGAATCTGTTTTGGTGCTCACTGAACAAGTGAGTAAATTAGGCCTAGATTCTAATCTTAAGTCTCCTATTAATCAACTAATTACTGTTGGTTTAACCTCCCTGAATTAAGCCCAAACTCAGTTTCCTTATCTGTAAAATAGAGCAGAGGGGCCGGCCCGGTGGCGCACTGCTACAGTGCACCGCTTGGGAAGTGCAGCGGCGCTCTCGCCGAGGGTTCGGATCCCACATACAGACCGGTTCCCGCTCACTGGCTGAGCGAGGCACGGGAGCAACACCGAGGGTTGCGATCCTGTGGCTGGTCCCGGTCCGGTATGGGGGCGACACTGAGGGTTGCGATCCATTGCTGGACACGGAAAAAGACAAAAAGGAAAAAAAAAAATAGGGCAGAGGTGTGTTAGGGAAGGATAGATGTGTGTTAGGCCACATGGTTTCCTATGGAGCTTCTAAACTTAAACTTCCAATAATACTCTTAGTTCTTTTTTTAATGCGCCTATTCAATCAACTACTAAAGGGTGCTTAATCATTTATGTGCTTTCTTATTTGATGCTCACAATAACACTGGCCTAAATGCCAGGTATCATAATTCTTAGTTTACAGGTGAGAAAATTGCAGTTAAATGACATGTCCATGGTCAGTACTTGAATTTAGAGCCTATACACAGACTATGATTCTTTTTCAACTACACTTCATGGCTTCTCAGACTAGGTAGTAATCCTCAGATGCAAACAAGGAAAATTCATTTCTAACAGCCATAGTGAAAACAGCCATTTATAAATGTTGAGTCACCCTAGGCTTAATATCCACTTGAGAAAAGAATTCAAATGGAGTTTCTGAATTACAAGAAATTCAGTAGACAAGTAATACTTCCACTCTGCACTTAACTTAGATACTATTGTCTCTATTACGCTGTCCAATGGAAATATAATGTCAGCCCACATGTCAAGCTAAATTTTCTAGTAGCCACAA
>NW_007731736.1:110398-118861 GCF_000696425.1 Galeopterus variegatus
ATATATATATATATATATATATACACACACACATGAGTATATTTGTGGATCTTTTTTCTTGTATATACAAAGAAAACATGTGAAATAATTTCCAAGAAACTGATCTTAGTAGCTGACTTTGGAAAGCTGGGCTGGAAGAGAGGGTTATTTTTGATTAGACATGTTTTTATACTGTTTGAATTTTTTATCACAATTCTCAACAAAAATAGTTATAGAATGATAAAAACTGCTTTCAATAAAATAATTGTGATACAATAAAACTACATATTTAGCAAAAATAACTGTCAAACAAAAAAGGTAAATGTGCATCAGGGAAAAGAAAAATTCCATTCATCTTTCACTTTTTATTTTTCTTAGTAAGGCCCGTTCTTCAGCCAGAAAGTTAGATATTGCAGTGGCATGTTATCCAAGGTTATAATCAACATATAAACTCATGAAGGGTTCAACCATATCACTGTAGCATAGGAGGCAGACACAGTCTGTCAATTCCTGTGGATTTGATGGGATTCAAAGCCCTACATCACCCATGGGCTCAGGCTGTCAAGCAACCAGAGAAAAATCAATAAAGACTCCTTACGTGTACTCAGAATTTCCAAGCCTGTTTGATGTGTTACCAGCCACATGGACTGAACCATATTCTGGCAGATTGTGATCATGTCATTGCACTGGTTTTAGGTTGATCAAATCTTTTCTGTTTTGGTGACATAGTTTGGTGTAGTATTTATCTCCCAAAGTGAATTCACTGGACAGTAATTCCAAGAGGTACTGTTTTTAAAAATTAATAAAAGTTTCTTCTTACTGCATTACCACCTTGGAAAATGACAATCAACAACATCATTCCGATAACTCAGAGAAGTCCTACAGCAAAGAAACCTTGATATTGTTTAGTCCAGCATATACCAAACTTATGTAATCAAGCAACTTTTGATTTATTTGGGACATACTTAATTGGCACATCTGAGCTCATTCCGATAACTCAGAGAAGTCCTACAGCAAAGAAACCTTGATATTGTTTAGTCCAGCATTTACCAAACTTATGTAATCAAGCAACTTTTGATTTATTTGGGACATACTTAATTGGCACATCTGAGTACACTTTGGAAAACTCTGGTATGATTATGAATGTACCTTACTCTATCACTTACCATTTACGTAATCTTGGCCAAGTGGCTTAATTTTCTTAAGCCTTCTTCATAAAATGGGAATAAAATATTTACCTCAGAAATGAGAGCTTAATTTAATGAAATAATATAAAAAGGACCTCCATTATGGCCAGGGCATAGAAGAGGTACATAGGTGGAGTTTAAATGCCATTAATTCCAGTCTTTTATTTTCTCCTGCCCTTCTTTTTTCTTCTTTGTTATTAGACAAACTCTCACAGAAAGGATGTGATCTACAGAAAGGAATAATGCTACTTAGAAATATAACTATTATAAAATGGGAAGACTTTTCTTTTATATTATGGCACAAATTTCCAGTAAGGCTAAACATTAAGGGGTGTGAATAAAACAGAAAATGACAATGAACTAAAAAGTGTGGACCAACCTTGTATGTGTTGCTCTAACAAGGCTTTCAGTACAAATAGATATTTGGGCCTATAGATAGAATTTCTTTAAAGTAAGAGTTTCTCCAATTTTCTGAATTTTTTACCTGAATGTAACCTTACAGTTAGAAACTCCTAAACAATATGCAAGAATATGAACCTTACCTGTAAGTTACTGGATTGAGATTCATTCACTTAAACTTAAGCATTTTATAGAAGGTCCACTTATTCATGTCACGAATAGCCTAGATTCCCAACAATGTTTCCAGTCTAAATTACCAGATATTGTTTTATTGTTCAACACAGAACCCTTTTTTTAAGGTGAAGTAATACATGAATATTTTGAATTTAAGCATAAGTTTAAAAACCACAGGTAGGTGTATTTAAACAAATAATGCTTGATATTAGCTGGGATTTCTGCTCCTTAAGATCTAAGTAAGATTGTTTCAAACCCCATTTTGTATCCTGTGGAAGATCCTCTGCCATTAGCAAATGTTTTTGTGAGTTCCCAGCAGGCTTGGCCTTCCGTGTCTACATACAGCACCAAGTCCTTCTTTGGCTGACATAGTCCCTTTATACATTTTCCTATTATCCCAAATGTGCTGTCCCCAGGATTCACCGTTTCAGCCCAGTTGTGGAACTCAGTCCCTTTACTCGATGTTCAGAAAACAAACAACAAATAAAAAGAAAGGCAATAAACAGACCAAAAAGCATTCATTACAAATAGTTTTGGGGTATAAAAGAAAATTTAGAGATAAGGGAAATATTCACATTTCAGAAACATAAGCAATAAAATATTAAATAGTAAGTACTTCTTTATAAAAGTCATGTGGTCATTTTTGTAAAGTAGAGCTTCAGGGTCCCTCCATATGCCTAAACTCTGACTTCTCATGCTTTACTTTCTCATTTTCTCTATTACTTCTCTGTCAAGAACAAAGGACGAAAAAATCCCTATGCACCCAAAATAACCTAGTCAATTGTAGGTGGCATCCTTATTGCTCGGGATGGTCAATAAATCCCTATTGCCATTCCCTACAGCACTTACTTAAAAGGGCCCCCGTGAGAAGCTGCTCCAAGTAGAAACCAACCACTGTGATTGCAGCATCTGTCCCTTAGATTTTCATTTTCATCTTGGGGTTCGTGTTCAAACCCATTGACTATGACATCTCAATATGGAAGCTCTGTGTGTACCAAGGGGCAGTCCTTAGCTTTGAGTATAACTGCCTATTTACTTAACATGTCCCCCATGGCCTATCACCATCCCAAATTTACTTTTCCAACTTAGTGAAAGTCAATCCAACTATTTTCAGAGAATGTAGACAGAACTGGAAATAATTTATTTCTGTATGTATATATTTGCATATGTATATGTATACACATGAATAGTTAATAGAAATGTGATAAATCCTATCGTTTTAACAACAGTTATTTATTTATTTATTTTTTGTCCTTTTTGAGACTGGCCGCACCACGCTCAGCCAGTGAGCGCTGTGAGCACACCGGTCATCCCTATATAGGATCCGAACCCGCGGCGGAAGTGCTGCTGCACTCCCAGCACTGCATTCTCCCTATCGTTTTAACAACAGTTATTTATTTATTTATTTTTTTGTCCTTTTTGAGACCGGCCGCACCACGCTCAGCCAGTGAGCGCTGTGAGCACACCGGTCATCCCTATATAGGATCCGAACCCGCGGCGGGAGTGCTGCTGCACTCCCAGCACCGCACTCTCCTGAGTGTGCCACGGGCTCGGCCCAACAGTTATTTAATTTTTTTGCATCATTTTTATATTCATATTTTGTTTGTACAAAGTTATTTACCTGGCATCATAAGGAAGTAGGTATTTCATAGTTACTATTGCCAAGTAATTAATGCTCCTTTTTCTCAAGAAGTGACTAAAGTTTTATTAAAACATTTTCAATAAAGTTATTTCTAAAATACATAGGTCTCTCACAGAATGCAATGACCATATTGCAGCAAGTTGGGATGGAAGAAAGATGCAGATGGAGTGGGAGACATAACTTTGGAGAAATTGTGAAGAGCAGCATTATTCAAAATTGCAGTCAGAAATCAATTTGATGAGTCCTGACTGGTAATGAAACAGAATGTAATAGAATAGAATAGAAAAATTGGAGTATACCATATATAATATAAATAAGTACTCTTTTGTAAAGTTTTATCAGGTGTTTGTCTCTGTGTGTGCCCTTGGACACAATGTAAAATTTATTTCTTTTTTAAATAAAATATTTCATTAGGGTATGATTGACATAAAAAAACTGTACATATTTACTGTACACAACTTCATGAGTTTGGGAAATTCAAATCAAAATCACAATGAAATAGCACCTCATACCTGTTAGGATGGCTACTATCTAAAAAGACAAGAGATAAGTGTTAGTGAGGATATGAAAAAAGGGAACCCTTGTTCACTGTTGATGAAAATGTAAATTGGTGCAGCCACTATTCAAAACTCTATTGAAACTCCTCAAAAAATTAAAAATAGAACTAACATATAATCCAACAATTTTACTTCTGGGTATATATTCAATGGAATTGAAATCAGGATCACAAACAGATATCTCCACTCCCACGTTAATTTCATCATTATTCACGAGGCCCAAGATATTAAAGCAACCTACATATACATTGATGGATAAATGGATTTTTTAAAAAGGTAGTACATACATACAAAGAGATATTATTCAGCCCTAAAAAAGAATAAAATCCTGACATTTGTGACAACATGCATGTACCTAGAGGACATTATGCTAAGTAAAATAAGCCAGACACAGAAGAGCAAACGCTACCTGGTACCATTTACATGAGGAATCTGAAATAGTTAAACTCATAGAAGTAGGCAGTGGAACCGTGATCACCAGGGGTTGGGTAAGAGGGAAACAGGGATGTATTAGTCGAAGGGTACAAAGGTTCAGTTATGCTGGTTATGCTAAGACTTATGAATGTCTTAGAGATCTACTGTAAAGCATAGTGCCTATAGTTAGCAATACTGTATTGTGTATGTAAAATACATTCTTACTGTGGGTCACAGTCAAAAACATTTGAAAGTCACTGGCATAAAGGCCAAACTGCACTGAGGCAGCATATGAGGGGGAATCACCTCGTTACAATCATGCTCACTCACTGACAGGGATACGTTCTGAGATATGCACCATTAGGTGATTTTGCCATTGTGCAAACATTGTAGAGTTCACTTACACAAATTTAGATGGTATAGCTTACTACGCACCTAGGCTATAAGGTATAGCCTATTACGCCTTGGCTACAAACCTGTACAGCATGTTAGTGTTCTGAATACATTAGGCAATTGTAACACAGTGGCAAGTATTTGCATATCTAAACATAAAAATACGGTGTTATCATCTTATGGGACCACGGTTGTATATGCCGTCTGCCATTGACCAAAATGTTATCTGGTGCTTGACTATATCTACCCAGCTTCTATGAACTCTTTTTGTGAGTATTGCCCCAAATATGCCCACCCTTCTGTTATTCTAAAGCTATCGGGTCATATTGGCCTTCTTTGTCCATGCCACCTCCATGGCCACATGTGATTGAATAAGGGATAGACACCTGATCAGAGGCAGGTAAACCAGATTCTTTTTTTTTTCCCCCAGAAATTTTGAATTGGGCCTGTTGGGGATAGATGTTATCTTACCATGAGAATAAAGCTGAAGACAAAACCACTGTGCTGGGAAAGAGAAAGAAGTGAACAGAGGCACAAAGCAAACTTAAGGGACAGAGAGAGACAATATCCTGGATTCCTGACACTTTCCAGTGCTTGGTACAATCCTTCAAAAGCCAAGCGGCCTTTGGGTTTCATTAGACCCACAGGAGTTGCTACAAAGCTGGAATCGTTATAATAATTTCCTCATTTTTGCTTAAGATATCTCAAGTTTGACTCAGAGTATGTTTATCAGTCACATTGCACTAGAGTTATTTTCGTAAAACAAATAATTTTTTTTTTTATCATTACCCTACATTGAACCACTATCTTGATGTGTTCCAGGTTCCTTCTGTTCTCAAGATAAAAACCTAACTCAGAGACCTACCAGGCCCTTCACAATCTTTCTCCACCCTGCTTCTCTATTCTGATTTCCCACCATAAACCCAATAGTCTACCATAGCAAACTACCTGTATCCCCAAGTCACTTTACTCTCACATTTTCCTTACTATCCCACTTACTATCCCAGCCTTTGACAACTTGCCTCCTCAGAGCAAGTAGTGAGCTTCTAAATCACTTTGCTAATAACTATGCAGTGGTGTGCTAGATCTGACTTATACTACTTCATGAGAACTTATTTTAGGAATTTTCAGGAATTTTGCAGTCAGTTGACGCTATATTGGTTGCATGAAATCAGCCACAGTGGGAATATTTACACCATGAAAATTGGCAAGCACTACAGATGAGGGCACACCCCTCTCCTCAGAGACAGTTGTTAAACATTCACCAACATATGGTTGTCTATGGCACTTGCCATATTGTTTTCTCATTGTCTTTTGATCATATATCTTCTGCCCTCAAGCACTATGAACTTCAGTGGGGAAGACAGGCAACGGATGGATAATGGAAAAAGAAGAAAATAAGGGTTACCATAGGGATTTCAATCTGTTACATCAAATACTCTGTCTATGAAACATATGAAATCAAGGACTGAGCTCATTTTTTCTTATGCTGACCAAAGTGAAG
Source organism: Galeopterus variegatus (assembly GCF_000696425.1). Lineage (NCBI taxonomy): Eukaryota > Metazoa > Chordata > Mammalia > Dermoptera > Cynocephalidae > Galeopterus > Galeopterus variegatus. The sequence goes on from NW_007731736.1 coordinate 116,648, forward strand.
ATTAAGATCAACTGATCCTCATCTTTAAGAGAATTCCCTCTACAAAAATAAAGACCAGTACTTGCTCACTTTTAATCATTTCTGTAATCTAATTATTTTGACTTTCTTCCCATTGAGCCTATTTCCTATAATTTTCATTAAGTTGTGGCTCTCTCCTCAAAGATCGCCACACTCTTCAAACTAACAAAAAATTATAATAGAAATGATTTTAAGAATCTTATAATCAAACTATTATCGCTTATAGAAGAAAAAGTAAGATTCAAAGAAATGGAAAAATATGCCAAGATTATACAGCTAGCCACTGGCAGAGCCTGTACCAAAATCCATGCTTCCTGAGTACTCAATTCAGTGTTATTTCTCCTTTACTCGTCTGCTTTCATGTTAGGACTGTCATAGTTAAAAGAGCTAAGAAAACATTACTTTAAATTAGTTTTTTTATGGAATATTTGCTTTCTGAAGGTTTTGCTCTCTAGGCAGAACTATTGGGTGTTTTAAGTTGCCCACATGAACAGTGGTTATTTTTTCCATTTGTCCTCTGTCCTGCTGGTTGCATTTCGATTTCAGATTCATGTTTGGTGTAGCTCGCATAGTTCTGCTCTAGCCAGCAGGGTTCTGCTTTTGACATTCTGGAAATAAATAAAATGAAGAAATGATCTTTAGGCGGTGGGGTGGTGGTGGTAGGAAAGGAAGGGATGAGTTGTTACAGCAGAGTTGACCGTAACTGCCTGAAAATGCAGCTGGATGGAGGGTGTTGAGTCACAGACAGTGCACAATGGCACCAACATGTACATGCATTCTCATTGCACTGCAGGATGGTGATTCTTGTGTAGCAGGCACTGGTATGTGTGCAGAGGAAACCAAAGACATGTGGATGTTACATGGCTGCAATAGAGAAAGGGGGATTATGAGGATGACAGCAGGATGCCCAATTTGTTTGTAGTATTTGTTAAGGCAAAGGTTTGGAAGTGCAATGACAGAGATGGTAGCAAAGGATGAAAAAGTGTAGACAAGGCAACAGATATGCTTACACATAGCTGCCTCTGTTATAATCATACAGATATATAAACAAATTTTTGTCTCTCACCTTTTTTCTTTTTATTATAATTAGCATATTCATTATTACAAATCCAACAGATATGCTTACACATAGCTGCCTCTGTTATAATCATACAGATATATAAACAAATTTTTTGTCTCTCACCTTTTTTCTTTTTTATTATAATTAGTATATTCATTATTACAAATCATGATTATTCTTTATGCCCTTTACCCAATCTATCCCTCCTCAAACCCTCTCCTTCCCTTCCCCCTATCTCCAGTAACATTAGGTTACTAAGATTATGGTTTCTCTCTCTCTCTCTCAGCACCATGTTGTGAGTGAGAACATGTATTTCTCTTTCCTTGTCTGGCTTGTTTCACTTAACATAATTTTCTCCAGACTCATCCATGTTGTTGCAAATGGCAGAATTTCATTCTTTTTTATGGCTGTGTAGTAATCCATTGTGTATATATACCACATTTTCCTTGTCTAGTCATCTGTCAAAAGACACTTAGGCTGGTTACCTATTTTGGCTACAGTAAATAGAGCTGTGATGAACACGGGAGTGCAGGTATCCTTTCGACATGGTGATTTCCACTCTTTGAATATATATCCAGTAGTGGGATTGCTGGATTATATGTAGTTCTATCTGTAGTTGTTTGAGGAAACTCCATACTGTTTTCCATAGTGGCTGTGATAATTTACAGTCCCATCAATGGTGTAGAGAGTTTACCTTTCTGCACATCCTTTACAGCATTTGTTATTCACAGTCTTTTTAATAATAGCCAGTCTAACTGTGAGATGATATCTCAATGTGGTTTTGATTTGCATTTCTCTGATGATTAGTGATGCTAAGCATTTTTTCATGTACGTGTTGGCCATTTGTATGTCTTCCTTTGAAAAATGTCTATTCATTTCTTTTGCCCATTTTTTAATTGGATTATTTGTTTTTTTACTGTATAGTTGTTTGAGTTCTTTGTATATACAGGATATTAAACCCTTGTCAGATGTATAGTTTGCAAATGTTTTCTCCCATTCTTTAGTTTAACTTACTACTCTGTTGATTGTTTCCTTTGCTATGCAGAAGCTTTTTAGTTTGATATAATCTAATCTGTTTATTTTTTCTTTTGTTGCTTGTGTTTTTGGGGTCTTATTCATAAAGTCTTTGCCCAGTC
>NW_007731736.1:118963-123233 GCF_000696425.1 Galeopterus variegatus
TCTTATTCATAAAGTCTTTGCCCAGTCCTACTTCCTGGAGTGTTTCCCCTATGTTTTCCTTCACTAATTTTATGGTTTGGGGTCTTATATTCAGGTCTTTAATTCATTTTGAGTTAACTTTGATATATGGTAAGAGGTACAGATCCAGTTTCATTCTTCTACATATGGATATCCAATTTTCCCAGCATCATTTATTGAAGAAGGAGTCTTTTCCCCAATGTATGTTCCTGTTGCCTTTGTCAAAGATCAATTGGCTGAAAGTATGTGGGTTGATTCCCAGGTTTTCTATTCTGTTCCATTGGTCCGAGTGTCTGTTTTTATGCCAGTATCATGCTGTTTTGATTACAACAGCTTTGTAATATAATTTGAAATCAGGTAGTGTTATTCCTCCAGCTTTATTTTTGTTTTTGCTTAGGATTGATTTAGCTATTCAGTCTTCCNTGTTATTCCTCCAGCTTTATTTTTGTTTTTGCTTAGGATTGATTTAGCTATTCAGTCTTCCATTATTCCATATGGATACCTGGATTGCTTTTTCTATTCCTGTGAAGAATGTCATTGGTATTTCAATGAGGATTGCATTGAATCTGTAGATGACTTTGGGTAGAATGGACATTTTCACAATGTTAATTCTTCCCATCCAAGAGCATGGTATGTCTTTCCATGTTTCAGTGTGTCCTCTTTAATTTTTTTACTAGTGTTTTGTAGTTCTCATTGTATAGATCTTTCACCTACTTGGTTATGTTGATTCCTAGGTGGGTTTTTTTCTTTCACATCCTTGGTTAAATTGATTCTTAGGTATTTTATTGTGTGTGTGACTGTTGTAAATGGGCTTGCATTCTTGATTTCTTTTTCTAATAGTTCATTAATGGAGTAGAAAATGCTACTGATTTTTGTGTGTTGATTTTGTACCCTGCAACATAACTGAAATTGTTAATCTGTTGTAAGAGATTTTTGGTTGAGTCTGTCACCTTTTAACTGTGTTACTCTTCCTCTTTAAAAATTCCATAGTTATTTTTGAACTAAATACATGGAATATTTATTAATTTAAAGCTAATTGAGTATTGCTATATGTGAGGCACTTTTGTTCTGCCTCAAAACCTTATTCAGACTATAAAAGATGTCATAGCCTCCATATGATATCATAAGGAAATGAAGTATTTTATGTGGAAATATTTTCTGTTAGGTCAAATTGCTTTGGCTATTTGGGGTCTTTGTTGTTACATATGAATGTTAGGACTGTTTTTGTCTATTTCTGTGAAGAATGTCATTGGTATTTCAATGAGGATTGCATTGAATCTGTAGATGACTTTGGGTAGAATGGACATTTTCACAATGTTAATTCTTCCCATCCAAGAGCATGGTATGTCTTTCCATGTTTCAGTGTGTCCTCTTTAATTTTTTTACTAGTGTTTTGTAGTTCTCATTATATAGATCTTTCACCTACTTGGTTATGTTGATTCCTAGGTGGGTTTTTGTGTGTGTGTGTGTGACTGTTGTAAATGGGCTTGCATTCTTGATTTCTTTTTCTAATAGTTCATTAATGGAGTAGAAAATGCTACTGATTTTTGTGTGTTGATTTTGTACCCTGCAACATAACTGAAATTGTTAATCTGTTGTAAGAGATTTTTGGTTGAGTCTCTCACCTTTTAACTGTGTTATTCTTCTTCCTCTTTAAAAATTCCATAGTTATTTTTGAACTAAATACATGGAATATTTATTAAAGCTAATTGAGTATTGCTATATGTGAGGCACTTTTGTTCTGCCTCAAAACCTTGTTCAGACTATAAAAGATGTCATAACCTCCATATGATATCATAAGGAAATGAAGTATTTTATGTGGAAATATTTTCTGTTAGGTTGCAACATATGAAATTGCCAATATTCAACTTTTTTTGAACTATAAAAATGACAATATCATATTGTTATTCTTTCACTTTTCCAGGATTAGTGAGAAAGAGACAACACATGAAGTGATGCTGTGAAAACATCAGAAATTATTTAAGAATTTCTTTTATTTTCCCCCTTCCAGAATATGTACTTAGAGTAGGTAGCAGAGGGCTTTGAAATCTAACAGGATTCAGTTTTCATCCAAGTGCTTTCAATTATTTTCTCTGTGATCTTGAGCTCATTTTCTTGCCTGCCTAAAACTTGGTTTTTTTACTTATAAAATGGGGATAGCAATAAAACCAACTGTATTAGTTCTCTCTTGCTGCATTAAAAAAATCACTCCAGAACTTAGTGGGTAAAAAAAGCTGCACACACATTTATTATCTCACAGTTTCTTTGGGTCTGGAATTTGGGAGCAGTTTAGCTGGATGGTTCTGGATTAGGCTTTCTCACGAGGTTGCTCTCATGATGTTGGCTAACACTTCAATTATCTAAAGGCTTGACTAGGGCTAGAGGATCTGCTCACTCACATGGATGATGAGTTGGTAATGGCTGTTAGCAGGAGGCCTCAGCTCTTTACTATGTGGACTTCTCCACAGGGCTGCTTGAGTATCCTCACAACATAGCAGCTAGCTTCCTCCAGAGGAAGCAAACAAAAGAGAATAAGGTAGAATATGCAAAATACTTCATGACTTAGCTTCAGAAGTCACACACCATCTTTTCCACAATAGTTTATTGGTTATACATGTCAGCCCTATTTAGTGTGGGTGGGGACTACACAAGGGTATGAATGCCAGCAGGCAAGGATCACTGGAGGCCATGTTGGTGATTGGCTACTGCACCAACCCTACTGGTTGTTGTGAGGATCACCTGAATTAATGCACATAAGCACTTAGCCTGGCATGTGTTGAGCACATTAGGAGTCCTAATTAAATGTTAATTTTATTATCATTATTAATTTACTGAAAGGAATTTAGAAGTTAATGCATAGTTTTGGTTTAAAATTTGGAAAATACTAAAAAGCACAGAGAAGAAATTTGAAATGAATAGAAATACCTTCTTTATACTTGTTTCCATCCCTCTTACCTAGAATAGTACATATAACATAGAACACTCAATGAGGTTTGTCAAAATAAAATAAAATAGAATCCTTGTAGCTCTCCATAGGCTATTTGAAAGAAGTTTTATTAACTATAAAGTTTCAGTATTCAAGTACAATAAAATCTCATATCTAGTTTACATGATTCTTTTGAGATTACAAATAAGAAAGATACTAAGAACAAATTCTTTTTAATATTAAATATTCTTCAGTGCGGTATAAATTCACAAATTCTTTATGTTCTTCTGCATACAATTAGCATTTTCTTTAAAAGACTTCTTTTTCTTCTAAGTGACAAAAACCAAGTCAGTCTATTTCAAGAGAAAGGGGAGTGCTTAAGCTCACATAATTGGTAAGTCTGAGGTGGAACAGTGTGTGACACATCTGGACTCTGGGGTTCAGATGATATCTTCAGGTCTCTTTCCATCTCACCTCTGTTTGTTTCTCCTTGATTCAATCTACAGGCAGACTTTCCCCATGTGGTGAGCAGCATGGTCACCAGCATCCACAAACTCCCATACTTACAGCACAGCAGTACAGTGGAAAGAAGACCTCTCCCTCCCAGCACCCATCTATCAATCCCAAGTCACATGCTCACTCTTCAGCCAATCACTGCAGTTAGGGAGGTGGGTACTCTGATTGGCCAGCCTGGTTGATGTGCCTGCCCCAAGATGACAATGATGAGGGTGGTGGTAAATAGTGGGGGGAGGGGCGGAAGTCAGGGGTACGATGATTTTTATTCTGACCAGATCACCAAAGGAACCAGTAGAAATCTAGTGGAAAAGTGTGTAGGGAAAAGAAAAATTAAAGCTACTGTAATCTACTATGAGTAAGTAGAAGGTATGATGAAGCAATCTGTAAGATTAAAAGAAATGTTTAGAATAACTATGCTTCCCAATTATACACACACAATATTTTTATTTTAGATTTTATAAAGGAAGAAGGTGCAGGGTATGCATATCACATGGCTAGAAGATTAAGATGTATGTCATCTGTGAAGAAAATGTTTCCTCCTTATGAACCACACAAAAGTTGGTTTTTAATAACAGATGACACTAAAGAATAAAAACGTGAAGTATAAAAAACTGCATAAGAACTTTGTGCAGATTCTATAGACCAATAGTTTTAAACTAGGTTCAGAGGAATTGGTTCAGGAACTATTTATTGCTGAAGGATGGTGGAGAAGCAAAGAGAAAGAGTCTTCAGCCCCTTCAGAGTTGAGAAAGTCTGTTTTTATGTGTCCTATCTAGAGTGGTCCTGCATATGTTTTCCTTTAAAGGGAAA
>NW_007731736.1:123738-147763 GCF_000696425.1 Galeopterus variegatus
CTTGGTCTCAAGGATGATGGAGTTTTGATCTCCTTTTTCTCATGCATCTACTTTCAGTGAGAGAGGAAATATGAAGTGAAAGTTGCCTTCAGTGTTTCTTGTTATCCCCCCCCCCACACACAACGACAGCAAAAAATTCCTTCCATAAGGTTTAAGAAACCTCTATGAAGAAAAATAACAGCAATACAATAGCTCTTGGGTGGCTAAATCACAACTTATGGACTATTTGTAGATCCCAAGAGGACTATTCAGTACCAACCTCATTCCTAACAGTAGAACAGTATTTCAAATGCATAGCCCTCTTGGAGGGGAAAGCTACATGTTTTTATTTATAACATCTGTGCTTTAATACAGAATTCTCAGAGGAGAGTTTCTCAAAGGGTAGTTCATGGGTCACTAATATGAGAGTCACCTGGGTGGAGGGGGGCTTGTTAAAAATGCAGATTTCTGGGTCCTACCCCAGACCTTCATAATAAGAATCTGCAGACTTCAGAATTCAGTAATTTTCACAATGTAGTTCATGGGTCACTAATATGAGAGTCACCTGGGTGGAGGGGGGCTTGTTAAAAATGCAGATTTCTTGGTCCTACCCCAGACCTTCATAATAAGAATCTGCAGACTTCAGAATTCAGTAATTTTCACAAGAATCCTAAGTGAGTCTTAGACACACTAATGTTTCAGAAGCAATATTTCAGAAACTTAAGTATAAGATCTCAAAAAAATGGGTAACCAATCTTATTGGAATGTATTCATTCATTGTGTTATTAGTAGGCAACATTAATAAACTCCAATTAAAAAAATGAAGAAAAAAATTTTTAAAAACTCAGACCCAAACAATTCACCAATATATCCTTTAACAAGTCATTTTGTTCTGTTAGTCACTAAGGAGTTTGTTTCCACACATCAGTGCTCATTCTAACCAAAAACAAAGTGACTGTTCGCATAACAGACACCTTTACTTTCTCTTGTCACATAGTCAAGGGATGCAATAAAGTTAGCAAAAGAACAGCTCTCTGGCTGTACACCTGGCAACTCCATCCTTTAATTCCTCCTGAAGCATCCAGGAGTCTCTGGAGGGCAGCTCCCATGTGCCCCTGTGTGGTTTCTGTGCAGCCTCATGTCCTTCAGGTTTGTGGTGCTATTATTGCTCTGACACTATGGTGGGTTGTGTCTTTCTTCTACTCCACCACTGATGGAAGCAGTTCTCCAGGATGCTGTAATTTTCTGCTCCCAACCTCTCAAACCCAAGAGCTCAGTTTGGTTCCACTTTCACGATTCAAGTTTCAACAGTCTACCCTGACACTGAAGAATACTTTTCTCAGTTACATTCGTGTTGTCTCCTGCATCCGAGGCTTTAATCAGGTCCACCTTTTACGTTCACCCATAGATAGAAATGATATGTTTGTCACTTGGTCACATCTTCCTATCCACAGAAATTGGTCACAAGTCATTCATGGTAGAGTTGAGGAGGCTGGGCAAGGGGCCGATCATTCTTTCTTACAAAGATTCTTCAACCTCATGTAAAGCTTGTTGACCTTAACATCCTCTCTGATAGGCTGAGCTTATGTTTTTCCATGGGAGGTTTTAATAGAATGTGTTCATTTGATTAACAATGTCATCAGAAACACAGGGGCTTTCCATCTTTTTGCTCTGCCACCTATAGTTTGTTGGTTGTCCTCACAGTGATTCTCTCCATGGCTATAGACTGGCTACAGCAGTGCCAGGCATCAACTACAGACCCAACAACCAAAGAAGAAGAGGGGCCCTCTCTTCCCCTGTGTCTCTTTTAATATTGAGGAACCTCTTCCAAAAATTTCTTGACAAGTTGACACTTACATGTCATGGGCCAGAATGAGGTCATGTGCTCACCCCTAAACCAATAACTGTCGAGGGAAATAGGCTAATCTTTTTTTTTTCTTTTGCTTAGAATATTTAATATTCACTGTTCCCTCCCTGAGGGCTAGACACATGAATAAAGTTGGATTGTTATTAGTGGAAGAGATAAAAAGTGGGTTTGGGGTAGGCAACCAAGAATCTCTACTACAAGACTCCTGGCCCTTCATAATGAAAAAAATCTCTGAAAAAAGCTCCAATGGAATTACTCATGTTCAAATCCCTGACGTGTTTACAATCCTTAGATTCCCACTGTAGAACCTGAGAAAATGCATCTCAGGTCTTGGCTTACAATAATGGGGAGTTATTTAATTTTTTTACTAGTTACAATGTACAGTGTCTGTCTTCTCAATTTCTAACTACACCCCCAACACTTTTTTTTTTTTGTAAAAAAGTAAACAAAACTAAGAACTTTCAACAGCTTTTCAGGTAGATATGTGTAATATCAAGGGTTAATAATAAAATAATTGACATTTAAACAAAACATTGATGTTTGATATCATCTAGCATTTGTAAGTCATTTCAGTTCTCTAAATCAGAACTCTCTTACCTTTAACAAACAACCTGAGACTTCAGTGTGTAAGTAACATGAGGCTCCGACCATAGCCTCATTTAAAATGAAAAGTGCCACAGGAACAACCTCTGCCTCAATCCTGAAGGGAAGATGTATCAGGAAAAAAAAAAAAAAAAGGAAGGGTAGAAGGAAGAATAGGAGGGAGTCAGGCAGGAAGGGAAGGAGAGAGAGAAAAAGAAGACCCTCTTCAAATAGCTCAAAAGAACAACTGCAACCAACCATTAAAGTTAATTAGAACAAAGTGTCAGAAACAGAAATTTGAAAATTTCCTTGATGTTTACTCTAAAACCCACTTTCCCCAAAGCTTCCATGTGCTTCTTTATTTGATTTTATTTCTAGGACTTGAGCTCACAGCAGCAGATGTGGGAGCAAAAATGAAATCAAGAGGACTTTGGTATTCTGGAGTAAATTGCTCTCCACTGCATTAGCGAGAGAGAACAGATTGTAGCTAGGATAAGAGCAGTGTAAATAATTTTAAGTGTGCAATAGCATACAGCATCGATTTGAATGACCTGGTAACTTGGCACCATCCCAGGCAATTATTCCCTAAGCAGGATTTATGTCATGTGTTGTCAAAAAGCAGTCCAAATCTTGGATACAGATACACATTTAGATATATGTTTAGAAGTTGCTTTTCTCAATTGGAAAAGACCATTGGATTGCTCTGCTATAAAAAGCAAAAAGGCCATTTTCTCTTTCTTTTTCTTTAAATTTAATAACCCTTAGTGGTATTAGGGAATAATTCACTTTTTCCCAGTCATTTAAACAGTCATTTAAGTCTTTTTGAAGATACTTGTGTAGATATATTTGAAAAGTATCTGAAAACAATGATTAACATTTTTCATTATAAATATATGAATGAAACGAAAAAAAAATTGTACACTTTTATTTTTTAAAGTATCCTTCATATATATCTAAAACTACTCCTGGGCTCTTAGTAAAACTGCAGAAGAAATTAAATAGCCTCAGATTGCCTGGGTAAATGCCATGGAGCACATCAGAGTTAGTAATGAAACTTCCATTGGCAACTCAGTCAGCCTGTTGACTTCATACTCTTATGGGTCCCTGCTCTGCCTGACATTGTATTTCAGGACTTACAGCTGAAACGCTGAGCACAATGGTTTGCACATTCCAAGCATAGGTGCTCAGATGCATTGGTGGGTTTTTCTTTTCAGATTGCAGCAAATACACCACATGAACCCGAGATTTAAACTTGTCTGTGATTTTGGCAACAGAGCTGCTAGTTAAGGGCTGATACAATCCTTTCATTTGCTGTGCATTTCTTTCACTTATAACCTGCCAAAACAGAACCAGCCATCTGGGACATTCTGAGGTGGGAGTCTGAGCTAATATGTAGAATCTAAATCTATACACATATTATAGATCATAGCATGAGAAAGAGGATGCTGGGTTCTAATACTCGTCCCTTTAGCTTTCTCAACGACTTTTTGTTGTTGTTGTTGTTGCTTTTGCTTACCACCGTTGCCTTGGTTTTTCCTGAAAACCAGCTCATGAGCAAGCCCCTCTAAACCCTACTCCATCTTACTTTGTTAATTATTATGAGATAAACTTATCTCTCCAACTTTTCCTCTTTCCTGGAGATTAGACACCAAAACCAGATAGCAAAAGGAAGGATCTGGTAGTGCACATCAAATAGAGAAAGAAGCAGAAACTCTAGCTATGCAATGAAGAGGTTTATCTTGACAGCATAAAACTACTCCATTGTCTTAATCTTCCATTTGTAGGATCTTAAGTGCTCCCGCCTCCCATACCCCCACTCTAAAATAACTGTTAACTTGTACCAGAGACTTGAGAAGACGGGGAAGGCCCCAGGGAGAGAAATGCACAGGGGTCAAATAGACCATGGCCATACAGAGAAGGATTTGAAATCCTAGTGACTCAGAGGGTAGAAGTGGAGGACAACCCAAGGATGGGAAAAGCCACTTCAAAACCCTAACTCCTGTGGACATTTATTTGGAAGTTGTGTCTCAAGGTATAAAACAATTTGTACATCATCTATATCCTATGTGAATCCTTGACTAAGAATAAGGATGTTTAAAAATGAACTGTACCACTTCTCTCGTCCCATAGTAAAGAATAGTATTGGGATTACTCTACATTGATTCCAAGCTTCTTCAGGCTGAGAGGTAGCCAAAATGGTCTTGCCACAGTGAATATTATGAAGGAGGTCTCTCTCTCTCTCTCTCTCTCTCCCCGCTTAAACACACAGACCAATTTTTGCATGAAGCTATTTTATTATCTCAATCTTTTCAATAGATTAAGCTCAGATAATTTATAATTTGTTTACACCCATGGGATGTGTTGAAACAGATAATCAGAATCAGATTTCTCAATTTGATTATAATACTCTGCCTGGGCAGTACTTGTAAACTAGGATCTCTAACAGAACAATTTGGGGAGGTCCTTGCCCATGTAGCTGCATGTGTAAAGTTCCCTGGAGATGGGAAGGACAGCCCTGAGCCTACAGATTTCACCTGGCTCTTGGTTTGCTCAATCTGGCAAACACAGGTTCCTTGAACATGCCATTAACTATACTAATTCACTTCCTATAGTCATATAAATTCTAGAGAATGAGAAGTTTAATCAAAAGGAAATTTGAGATCAAATCCTTTTAAAAGTTATGGTGGAGTTGCTATTTGATCCAGTTCATTGCCTTCTATGCCACTGTTTTCTGCCACAGTTGTTTTTCTGTGCAAGTAAAGCAAGATCATAAACCAAAAAATAAAGCAAGGAATCACGGGCTATTAAAGCTAGTGGTGATCTTAGAGATCATCTGGTCAAAACCTTTTTTTTACAGAAAAGAAATAGTCCTAGAGCCTGCATGCTTTCATTCATTGATGATTATTTATTGAGCCTTTACTGAATATGACACTATTCTAGGTTCTGGGGATAAAGCTGTAAACAAAATACACTAAGTTTCTGTTCTCATGATACATTTAATTGAGGAGTGAAGAAATGCGTGTTTGTGTTTTAGAAGAATGTCAGATGGTGATGGGTACTAGGAAGAAAAAAGTACAGTAAAGAAACAGAGTAATAGGATTAAAAGTGGGAGCTCTTCTGACTATAATGGAAAACTTTCTAAGGGAGTTTGAGCAGACACCTGACTTATGTGAGGGACAAGCACTGTGGCTAACCTGGGGGAGGAGTTCTAGGCAGAAGAAACAGGAATGCAGAGACTGAGTGAGAAGACGCTGTAATGTTTGAGAGACAGCAAGAAGTGTGGTTGAAACTCTGTGAGCAAGAGGGAAAGTGTGTAAAATGAGATCAGAGAAATATCCAGGTATCAATCATGTAAGGTCTTCAAGGCCAAGATAAGCTTGGAATCTATTTTGAGAGTGACAGGAAAAGATTGGTAGGTTTTAGGAAAGAGCGTGACAGGATCTAATTTATATTTGAATTGATCATCCTGGCTGCTATGTGGACTGAAGCTATAGGTGCTGCGAGAGAGGAAGCAGAAAGACCAGTCAGGAGAGGATTTCTGATAGTCCAGGCCATGACTGGCAATGGCTTGAAGTAGAATGATAGCTGGTAATATGGGGTCAGATTTTAGAAATAGTCTGAAGGTAGAGCTAACAGGATTTGCTGAGGGGTTGGGTGTGAAGTGTGAGAGAAAGAAAAGAGTCAAAGATGATTCCAAGCCTTTTGACCTGGGCATCTCGGAGGATGGAGATGACACTTCTTAAGATAAGGACAAAGAGACAAAGCAGATTTGGGAACTGAGAAAGGGAAATCAATGGTTCAATTTTAGACATGTTAGATTCAAGACACCCATTAGGCATCCAAGTGGCAATGTCAAGAGGCAGTTGAATACATAAGTCTGGAGGTCCAGAAGAGTTTGGGTCTAAAGATGTAAATTTGAGAATCACTATCATTGACTTATCCAAGATCACCTTTGGCAGACCTGAGACTCGAAGCCTAAACTTCTGTCTCCTGTGTTTCCTATCTGGCTGTATCTAGATAACTACTAAAACAAAACAGACTTGGCAGAAATTGGCATGTATTATTTTAATTTAAATATACATATTCAAGGAAATAAGTGAAAGCTTAAATTCAGTAGGGGAAATCCTGAATATAAAAAGAGACCTAATAGTAATTTGAAATCAGCAGAATTTTCTGAACTATAAAATAAAAATAAAAATAAAAGCCCTCAACAAGGCATGATGTTCAAAGTCCATATGTAGAGAAAGAGAATATCAACCGGAGTACCTCAGCAGACCTTGACCCTGGGAGAAAGTTGAGTTAGAGGAATGATATCAAAGTCAACTACTGTCAAGATCACATATGGCTTTTGGTAAGTAAAATGTAACCAAAGTGCTCCTGAAATATATTGCACCCAGTGAGTTTTTCCACTTGACTTCAGTTGTTAAGAGGAGACTATGCCCCTGAACTATGCCCCTGAACAGCTATGGATAGAATCCTCATAGAAAGAACTGTCATATTTCAAGTCAAAGGGAAGAATGGCTTGTGAACTACTGGGTGGAAAAAGAAGCAGATCTGATGGTTATCCTCTGATTTTAAGAATTCAGAGCTAAAAGTCTTATTTAACAAGGTTGTTTATTAGAAAGCAAGTTCCAAGAATCCATGTTATTTATTCAAGGATAAGTATCATAGTGGTGTTTTTGAAGTGCTAAACTCATTGCAAAGAAAGAATGCCTAATATTTCACAGAAGATCCTAGATCTGACATGCCTAACAGCACCACTGGATGGGTAACTTTTTTCTGAGTTGCACTGCAGACTCTTGAAAAACTACAACTGAATGAAAAATATGGGTAACACCAGTAGGGTGTAATGTATAGTTTGAAAGACTCACATATACACTTATTTTATTTGACCTACATTTAAAGAAGCTGTGAAATAGGCAAGATAGGTAAAATCGTTTCCGTTCTCCAGGCAAAAATGGTGGAGATAGTATTCAAAGCAGGGGCTTTATTTAGAGCTCACGCATGTCAGTCCCACAATCAACTTGGTGAAATAAGCATCAAGCATCGCAGGAAGCCAAAGCTGCTGTCAATTGCCCTCCTCCCCCTCATCCATGGATATATTTAAACCGAGTAATAATAAAACAAACCAGCAGCTGGCACTTTCATAGTGCCAACACTGGAGCCCCCTCAGAAGAAAACTTTTTTCTAGATAGAGTTTGTCGTTTCTCTTTTTTTTTCATTTGCTATTTATTTTAAAGTTACAATTCTAAGTGAAACATTTTAAAGTAAAAAATTGGGTTGAACTGAGCCAAATTGCAAATGAAAACATGCCTTGAGCAATTTGCAGGTTTTTAATTTTTTTTACATTCTATCTTCCTGGCATCTTCCTGTGATGCATGACATGACCCAAAACACCCAATCCCACAGACACTAGGATACTAGTCCCTCCACACATCCAGACCCTAAGTCCTCAATCAACTGGCAAGAGGAGTGGAGACACATTCTTTACACTGTTAAAACAAAGATACTGATGATCATTCATGTACTGGCTAGTACATCACAGTCACTAAGTATGCATTCAGTCCCCATAAAACCTGGTGGGTAGGACTATTAACATTTTACAAATTAGGAAGCTGAAGCTCTGTAAAGGTAACTTGTTTAGGGACAAACAACTTCAACTGGGTGGCAATTCTAACAGCTCAGCTTTTGCCTGCATTGTTTGATTTCACCTGAACCTCGGTCTTCCAAAAAACAGTCCGTGCACTTCCTTCCATAGAAGACAAACTGAATTTCTGTTGCTTTAGAAAAGGTACAACCTAAACTTCTTCCTACCAGAAGGCTGCGTTAGAATAGACATGCTTTCTTGAATTCTTTGAGCACCACTGGGGAAAGAGCATCCTGCAAAGATGCCAAGTATCTGAGCTCACATGATCAAATGTGCTGCTTCCTGGGTGACCACACAGTCCCTGAACAGTCTGAAACTACCTCCAACTCTTCATCTGTAAAGTGGGAACTATGTGAGATGACCTGCCCATTTTCCTGGGTTGCTGTAAATTCAAGCATATAAATGAATGAAAGTGCCTTGTTGATTGAAAAACTCTACAATGTCGGTTAGGATAATTTTCCTCATCTAAAAAAAGGATGCTGCCAAAATTTTTAGCATCCCCACATTCATCCATGGTAAAACCTACTCAAGGAGTTTACTTCCTCTCCCTCTCACTTTAAACAACTATCCAGCAAAGGAAATGGAAATGGATTTGTGCAGCAGAAGACATAAAGGATCATGTTTTCACTAAATCCTGAGGTTGGGCTGAATCTGTTGGTGCTGCTGACATGTGCCAAATGTGTCTCTCAGCTTGCTCCATCAGTAACAGGTGTTCACAGGCTGGCAAGGATGGAGAGTGAGCCTCCCCCCCAATTTGCCTGTCTTTCACTTGTCAAGGGTTTTGACAGACATTTTGCAGTTCTCTGTCACACAGTTCTAAGCACGGTGGCACAGCATGCTGCTTAAAGCAATTCCGAGTCAAGGAACTCTGAGAATTCCCTCTTAAGAGTTTCTATTTGATGACATGCCCAGAGTGTGAGTGCTGGTAGCTCTTCCTCTTGACGTGCAGCTGCTTCATTCATCCTCCTGATGGGTGGCACACAGGGCAAAAGTTTGTCCCACTGATGATTGGGCTTTGCTCTATGTTAGATGACAGATTTGATTTTTGTGCATGTTTAAGAGTTAAATTTCCCTTCTTGCTTGGATGTACCCTGTGTATAATCCTTACCTACACCACAATGACCTTTTCAAGTGTCTGTCTCCCCAACTAGACTCTCAACTTATTGCAGCAGAGACCCTACTACATCCCTAACACACCCAGTAGCGTGCCTGGTGTTAAAGGATAAACTTAAGCACATTAAAATTTTAGCATATATTTGAGCAGACAGCAGTCAGGCAGCGCCAAACTACATATAGCTTGGCTCCACAGGGTGCGGGGTTATGGGACAGTACAAGGGACAAACTTTTATAAGGTGTTCAGGAAGCAAGACAAAGAAAATGGTTGATTAAAGTGGAAAGTCCCTAGTTAGAGGTTTGTTGGCAGTTTCTGATTGGGTAAGCTTAAGTTTTGTTTTCCTTGGATATGACCATTCACGTTGATTTGGGTAACAGTTTGCTTATGCAGGAACCCAAAGTACTGGAGTTCTCAGCCTAATGGCCTTTCAATTAATTATTTTAACACTGGCATATAACAAGGGCTAATAAGTGTGTATTGGATTGAATCTATACAAGGGTACTTCAAAAAGTTCATGGAAAGATTCGTATTCTAGCTTAATTCTATTTTTCTATGAACTTTTTGAAGCACCCTTGTACAAAGCATCCGATATACTTGAAATTGGTAATTCCTTGAAGAAAGTGAGGTCAGATCTCTTCCAGTTATTGATCTTTTTGGTGATAACATGCCCAGAATATAGGGCTTTGGCTAGGACTGACAACTTGTCTCAGGTTTAATGGCTATTTCTGTAGCTGGCCATTATAGTGATCAAGTTTCCTGTGGGCTTTATTGTGTCCACTCAGCTTCACATACAGGTGCATAGGTGAAAAATATATATCATCAAATACCTCCAAGCACAGGCCAGAATGTGCAGTTTTACTGGTGTGCTTTGCTCATTCACTGATAGCATCTTTTCTTTCCCTGAGGTTTGTTGTTATTCTAGACACAGCCTGCATAACATAAAGTGTGTAATTCACATCACTAAATCAGTATTATGCGTGGTGAAAACTGAAGGATTTTCCTATTTGGGTTCTTTGGAAATAGAAAGGGAGCACACAAGAACATACACACACCATCACCACCACCACTGATCCCAACCTTTCCTTCAACTTTCCATATTTCTTTTGAATGAATGCCTGTGCACTTACGCAGGCCAGAAGAGGGTAATCACATTTCATGCTTCAGGGCATGATCTCCTCATGAGAAGGTCAGGAAGGACCTCTTCCCTCCCCTGTAGAATTGTCAGGCTGGCCAGGTGCACTAATTGGGGTTAGAGGTCGCTAGATTCCTGTGTAGCATCAGGCATTTGCAGCTGCGAGATGCCAGGGGGTGGACTTGATGAGCAATGGTCTGATCTCCTGCAGCAGCTTCGCATGATTACTGCAGAGTGCCCAGTTTTCTCAGTTCCTCGTTGCTATCTCTATCCTTTGGAATCAGAGTACATCTTTTTTAAACAAAGATTATGGGAAGAGAGAATCTTAGTAGTGCTGAAAAAGTATTTAGAAATTGCCTAGTCTGATCTTGACATTACAGAGGATAAAATTTATGTTCTAAGATGTTAAGTGACTTTCCCAAGAGCTATTAGGAACAGGTAGCAGAACCTGGGTCTGATGACTTTAAGATGTTGTTTCCACTACGTTATAGTTGAGATCTACTATACAAAGGCCAGTCAGGTTCACTTACACCTGAGGTTCCTCAAACTTAAGTGATAAGCCTGGCTGGACTGTTAAAATACAGGTTGGTGCCCTCCACACTGTAACAAATCTGACAAGGGACTGAGAATTTGCATTTCTAATGAGTTCTTGGGTGATGCTGATGCTTCTGGTCCAGGGACCAAAACTTGAGAACCATGAGGTACATGGAAGTTATCGAATGGAACAAATTTATTATCTCAGTTTCACAGCACGACTTCGCTTAGGGTCTCTCTAGGCTGAAACCAGGCTGTTGGCCGGGGCTGTGCTTCTTGACTCTCACAGGGTTCTCTTCCAAGTTCAGAGGTTGTTTGAAGAAATCCATTTCCTTGCAGTTGGGGGACTGAGGTCTTCATTTCCCTTCTAGCTGTCAGCTGGGGACTACTCTCAGCAACTTTAGGCTGCCTGCAGTTTCTTGCCCCCACAGGCAGTTCACAACATGGATGTTTGCCTTCTTTCAGGCCGGTAAATGACTTCTACAGCACTCAATCTCCTTCATGCTTCTCATCTTTGACATCTCCTGTCTCTGACCTCCATATCAAGACTTAACGAGCTCATATGATTAGGCCATTTGGGTAATCTCCCTATTTTAAGGTCAACTGATCTGGCACCTTACTTACATCGGCAAAATCCTTTCACAGCGGCAGCCGGAATGATGCTTAATTAAGTGTGTGTACACCACAGGGCTGGGAACCTTGGGGACCATCTTAAGATCCTGTCTACCACATTCCTGAAGTACATGCAAGTTCAGTCACAGGACTGAGCAGTGATTGTTAGCGGCACTGATGCATTTAACATTTGCCCCTTTGGCCATTTCTCTGCACTCCGCTTATATGTGAATGACAAGTTGCTGAATATTTCAAAGGCCAAGAGACATGCATTTCAGAAAAGTGATGTATTTTTGCCCCATGTTCTTAGGATACCTCTTAATGAAGTGTAATTATGGGTCTGACTCTGTGCCCCTAACACTTATATAATCACTCGGTCAAGGGCAAGGATTTAGTTGTCATTCAAAATAAAAAAAAATTACCTGTTCAACTCAAAATGCTTACTATTCCTTTCTTCAAGATTTGAGAAGTGCTGGTTTGATCAATGTAATACTGGCAGTAAATCAGTTGAGGCCAAGCCTGGTTTGAGGGAGTATTTAAACATATATGCTTGTCCTGAATATATATTTAAGAGCAATATATTTTTGTTGCCAAACCAACTGGCTTCATTCAAGAGGCCCCTCCATCAGATAAAACCAGGCTGAGAAACCAGTAATAAAAAGGAGCAAGGAACAAATGCTATCCTGAGGGTGGATGTGAAGTACAAACCATGGTTGAGATGCTTAACTCCAGGGCCACCAGAAATAGCAGTCTCTGCAACCAGCTCAGCCAGGTGAAACTCCAGAACTCTTTCAGATTGATCTGCATTTGGTATACTCCAGGGCTGCTAGCAACAGCTGTCTCAGCAATTGTCCTAGGAAAACAGAGAACCCTCACCCCTACTTCACAAGATCCTTGAGGGTCAATCTATAGTTAGGCCCTTTAATATGTTCACACATATTGCTAGCTGGTCACACAACTCCAGACTAGTCAATGCTATACATCGTAGGAACAAAAGATGGTAATGATTTCTTCATCATCTGGAGATACCAAAGTTTATACCTACTTTGAGTTAATACATATTTCAGACAGTGATAAAAAATGTCAGTGTTTACGTATATGTTTATATTTTGGTCTTGGTCCCAAGGAATGGTAAGTGCACTTTAAATTACTAATTTCTATACATTTTCTCTTCTCTCCTTCCTTACTAAAGGTAATTATGAGCCTTTGTAAACTCTCATTTCCATGGTATAAAGGGACTGGAAAGTCCATTAATCATAACTAAAGTTCTTACATTCTGAATAATAATCCATTGATTCTTGAGCCTGTTTATCCTGCTCACCCCACCTGACCTTCAACAAAAGGGAAGATAATGGGGACACAAAGTGCACTTTCTGCACTACAGGACTAAGGTGATGTCTCTTTTCTCCCTGAAACCTCTCTGTGAAGATCAGACTTATTCTTAAAACAAACCAGGATTTCTGGTTTAGCACTGCAGAAATCAAATTATGGAGTATAATTCAAAAGAAAAATAAAAAACTTTTAACTACATGTTCTGACCCTTTTTCTTTTACTTATTCCTACTTAACTGCCGGCAGACATGGTAGAATAATTCTTTGCTCACAACCAGTTAAACAGGTCCAAATCAGGAAGAACCAAACATACTTTGGCAATATCTCTGGTAAGCAGGAAAGTTTACTTAGAAAAAGCTTATTTGCTTACAGATTCATATTTATAAAATTCTAAGAAAAATGTTAAAAAAATATTGCAATATATAATTTTAAGAGTTATTCTGTTTATCCACGAGGTAAAGCAAAGGCCAGTAAGTTGGTAATAGATCTACAACATAACCAGCACCACTTTAGACAAGGCCAAGTACAAAATGGTGCCGCCCACCTCCTCCCCTCCCCTCTTCCCTTTACAAGAAGCCTCCTGACTTAAACAGAAACCCCTTTTGCTTCTGCAAGGATGCAGTTGTCCTGCCGATCCACATTAGCATAATGACCCTCCTTGATGGTATCAGCCAGCCCTTGGTGCACCATATAAGCTCTACCAACCCCACACCTGGTGCTGTTCCCCATTTTCAGGGCAGCCCCGGGCTGTTCCCCACTTTGAGCGCAGCCCGGCAGATTCTTTTCCTTTAATAAAGCTTGAACAGTACCCAGCATCTTGGCTTACTTTCTTTCAGTTGGGTTTATGTGTTTTTGGCTTAACTTAACGAAATGTTCAGACTACAGCTATCCATCAACAGAATGGTTGTCTTTAAATCAGGGAGCAACTTGTCTTCACTGGTATTTTTGGGGATGAATGACCATATGTGACTTGCTTTGGGTCCTCTATGGTACCTTCCAACTTACAACTTCTATATTTCTTAACATCACATAACTGAATTGCACATTTCACATAAATACTACCTTGTTGCCTACTTTAGGTTATTTGAAATGTCTTCTCAATTGCATAGATATCTATAACATCAACCATACTATGAACCCTGATGTACACAATACAAGTCTTAAAGTCATCTGTGAGGCTTAATAGACTTAGGCATGTCTACAGAATACAAAAAGAAATAGCCTTAAAATTACTACTTGCTCAACATGTCATTCAAAACTTAAACACTGTGATTGACAGTGAACTTAAAAGTATCTTTCTGCTTTGAAAAACAGCTACACATACCTTCACAGAGAAGCCACAGTATCTCAGAAAACAAACAAACAAACAAACAAACACTGGTAGCAAGCAGGACCTCTCTCAGAAATGAACTAATTCGGAGTCCTTATCTCAAAAGCATCTCAATTTCATCAAAGAAACATTTCTGGTGCCTGTGGAAAAAGAATCAAAAAGCTTTTCTTTGTTTTTACTAAATGCTTTGAATTTCTCTCAGATAGTTTGGCACTTAACATCTTTCATTGTATGCAGATTTTTTATTACCTAATTGTTTATAAATGTAGTTCTTGCCTCATTAGAACCATCCTAGTTCTGAAAGACTACAACAAGAAGACAAGGCCAAGTCCTAGGTACATCACTGACTTGCAGAATGACCCAGGGCAGACCACTTGGGCTATTATGGCTTAAGGTTTATGGCCAATGCAATTACCACCTCACACTACCTGTGAAGCTCTGATAAGGTGATGGATTAAAAATGCCTTGGAAAGTATGAGCAGTACACAAAGTTTTGTGTACTTCTATATTGCATGGTGCCTATCCAGGGTTAGGTTGAAAATAGGTGTTGACCCAATTATAGGAGAAATAAAAAGAACTATTAAAAATAATAAAATAACTCATTTTCCAATTGGTTTATCATTTCCTTCATTTAAAAAACTGTTTTAAAATTTTAAATAATATAAATCATACAATTATATAATAAACATATTATTAAGCATTATATTTATGTTTATAATATATAACTATGTATATAATATATAATTACACATGTTTATAAATTATATCACATCACAATATAATTTAAATTATACTCTCCTTCCCCAGATAAGACACAGAACCTATTTTATTCTCTGATTTATTGATCCCAATGGAATCTGAGAAGGCCAAGAACACTCACAACCAAAGAATGACAACCCATATTTGTCTTCCAAGTCTTGTAGTATTTGCAGTACTGAAGTCTGTCCATGTCCAAGTGTCTGTCCAAAACATCCACAAACCCCATGCTTGCTCTGTGTGTCATGGGGACAGGGATAGATGACAAATTCACTGATGGTGCTTTCAAACTGTGCGGTAGGACTTCCCTTTGGGGTCTGTGAGGATGACTATACCCCAGCAGGCAATACCTAGGAAAAAAACAACATCTTAGCTCAATTTTCAGTCTCCTTAGAGACGTCTGGGCCTCTAAATTTCCTGCCTAGCACCTTATTTAACCTTCACAACACTTCTGGAGGATACATTACCATCATATCTTTCTTATAGAAGAGTGAAGTTCAGAAAATAAAAGAAAAAGTTCAGAGAGAAGGGAAAAAAAAAAAGGCAAAGGGAATTGATCTAGACAACCTGGTTAAGATAAAGAATCTGAAAACCTAAACTTCTATTCACTCAATTGGTTTGAAAAACTAAAAGAATCTCATTTTACTGAAAAGCACCTTGATAATCATTTAGTATTGCTACAGATCAGGACTTGGACCACATCACCCAACGGTACACCAAATAGGTGGGCTTTGAACCCACGTCTAAGATTTGGCTTCAAGGACCAATTTCTTAAGTCAACGTTAAGTGCCTTCGCTCAGGCCTTCTCCAATATCTGGAGAAAGAGCACGGGCTTTGGGGTCAGGCAAACTTGGGCTCGAAAACCAGCTATCACTTCCCGATTGTCTGACCTTAGTTTGCTCAGCAGTAAAACTGGAACACTATAGTCACACCTGCCTCTACCAGCTACCGTGAGGATTAAAAAGACTGAGCCTAATAACAGTTTTCGAGAAGTACTGAGATTCAAATTTTTAAAAAGCTTTCCAACAACTTCCTCTCCCTGCACCTTGCTTGAAGTACCCCACAACGTGACCTACCCGAACGACCTGTCATGTCACCCACCCACGTGGCTGCTCCCTCCTCTCCCCCTCCGTTCCCGCCCAAGTGGCTCTGCCCGGGCTCTCACTGATGCCGATGACCATCTGCGTAATGATCCCCGGAGTCGGGGAGTATCCCAGCTTCAGGGGCTTCCGCGCCACCCAGTACACGTACCCGCCAGCCCCTATAAGCCCCGACCCGGAGAGCACGCGACAGCTCCAGCAATTATTAAATAGGGGGGCATCCGCTGGAGTGGTGGGCGCTCCGGGTACAGCTGGGGGCGCGGGCTTGGCGGGGGTAGCGGCTTCGGGAAGCGCAACGACCTTGACTGGCTCAAGAGGCCGAGACAAAGAAGAACCCATATTCCGCAACTCGGCCTCAGCGGCAGGAAACTTTGGCTCAATCTGACGCAAAAGATGCGGCCGGAAAGCAGAGCGCTGGCGCGCTGCGCCGGAAGAAGCCTGAGGGCCGCTGGGAAATGTAGTTCCCGCCTGCCTCTGGGGGTGGTGGGAAGATGGAGGCGGGACTACCGTGGTGGATTTACGTAGCAACAAGCTTGCCCTTGCAAAGAGGCCAATTCCGCCACTCCTCCCACTCCGTTAGAAATTCTGATTTAGCCATGTCTCTAAATAGCTCAATTTTCAGTCTCCTTGGAGGGGAAGTCTGGTCCTCTAAATTTCCTACCTAGCACAAACTCTTGAGATCTTGGCATATCACTGAACCTGACTGGAGGCATGTGAATGAAAGAATTAGGTTTTACGAGTGTTTAACTATATGCTAGATACTTTGCTAAACTATTATCTGCGTTATACCGTTTAATCTTCCCAACTCAATGCGGCAGATACAGTTTTTCCCAATATATAACAGAACTGGCCATAGTTGGAAGCAGTATCTGTGGATAGAAAGTCAAATCTCTTATTGTGAAGGGACTACACAAATGTGATTGAGACGTTAAAAATTGGTTTGAATTACCTGGATAAATATTTTCTATGTCCCTTTAGCTTCTTTCTGGAAGACATGATCTCTATTTTGTCATATTTATGGTACTGTTTTTTTCTTTAGAGTCATGGAGAAAATTCTATTCAAAATTAGGCTAATGGATGTGAGGAGTTAACATAGGATCTGTTTTTGCAGATTTACATTCTTAGCATCCTTTAAGAATAACCGTTTAATTTTGATTGCCTCTTTGCAGTTCAGTTTATATATCATCCACTCCCAGCTCACTTCACATTTCATTTTTTTTGGGTATACCTGAGTATATATTCCTTGTGCTGGATTGTTCTCAGAGGATTACTGGTAAGAAAGAGTGGCATTTAGAGTACAGAAGTGGTTTCTGTTAGAAGAATTTCAGGTTTAAACTTTTCTCCTTTAGATTGGCTTTAAAAATTAACAAGATAAAAAGAAATCTACTATTCTACTTTCTTAAAATGGATGTGATTTGTTTAAAAAGGCAAAAATAAAGATAGGAATAAATGGGAGAAAATAAAGGAGTGAAAATACTTGGTTGGCCTTCTGCTTAATTTCAAAGACCCTCTTTATTTTGAGAGAGAGATATACCCACGTATAGAGAGAGAAGGAGATAAAGTTATATATACACACACACACACACACACACATCTCTCTATTCATATATGTCTCTTTCTATCTCTATATATGGATATCCATCCATCCATCCATCCATCCATCTATCTATCTAATCTATATATCTCCAGGTGTTGTATAGTAGAAAGAGAAAGTTTTGGGAAATTTGGGTTCTCTGCCTGGCTCTATCACTATGAGCCAGCCATGTGATATAGAAAATATTGTTTATCCTCTCTGTCCTTAGTTACCTTATGTCAAAAATGAGATTTGGACTAGTTGGTCTCTAACGTTGTTTCCTGACTTGAAAGTCCTATTACTTATTATGAATCTCTCTTCAGATAGAATTGTACTAAGTGCCATTTTCAGTGAACTCAATAGTATTTCACTTAGAAATTAGTACTTTGTACCTATTGCTTCTCTGGTATAACTTTCTATAATGCATCAGGGAGAAAAGTCATCATTTGGCAGTGGTTACCAAACATTTTGATTATGCACTCCTATAGATAACAAAAACAAAAACAACCTGAGCACACACTAGCATTTATCCATGTTTATTTATTATTTATAAATTATATATTAATATACTACCTTATATATTTAAAAAAGTTAAGACATTAAAAAGTAAGGTAAAATAATAGAAATTTAAGTATTTTCTCACATGACAATATAGGGGCTTGTGCGTCTCCATGGATACTATGGTTATTTGACATGTGACTATATTGATTCATATTTTATCTAAAAGCTTACCTTCTGTAGTGTGCTTTCCATAGTTAAGAATGTCATGAGAGGACATCTTTAATTCTTCAAACACTATTAAAATAGCCCATAACACAATTTCCAAATAATAGGCAAGATTTTATTTTAGCATCTATTTCTTTAAAGTACTTTCCCAAAGATATTTTTTGTCTCTTATGATTACCTCAAATAAATGATTTCAAGCCTTTTTGATATTTTATTGTGATATCCCTCCAAAATTCAACAGTGGCTTCTATAGAACCCATGTCCTAAAACTGCACATAGTGAATGTTGAAATTGAGATGGACTAACATAACTTTGATTGAAAAATTATTGGAAGTGTTAAGAGACCTCCTGAGGTAAAACAGAAGGGTCTGAGGATAAGGGTAGAGGCTGATAAAAGTAAGCAAAACTGTAATTGAAGGAAGATTGTGTATTTTGCAGGAAGGAAATATGAGGAGAAGGTTTAAAGCTAACTTTACTTCATTTTCTTCTCTGTTGTATTTATTTCTTTTTCTACGTACTATCTCTATAGTTCATTTTGGCACTTTTGACTCACACTTGTGACCTTTTGTATTTATTTATAAATATAAAAAGTGCAAAAGGTATAAAAGGCATGTACTAAAAGTGTCCTTCATACTCCTGTCCCCAAGACACTCAGTTCCCCCTTTTTAACAACCATTGGTGCCAGCTTTTGTGTCTTTTCAGACGTGTTTGCATGTATGTATGTATTCTTTCCTCCAATGACTTTAGATATCGTTGCATATAGTCAGTATGTAAGAAACTTCTTCATTCTTTTGTATGGCTCTGTAATGTACCATTTTATGGACATACAAGTACTTTACTATATTTAACTGGCATACAAGTACTTTACTATATTTAACTGGCATACAAGTACTTTACTATATTTAACTGGCATACAAGTACTTTACTATATTTAAATACAGTAAATATTTGCTATATTTACTAAATTTAAGTCATATAGGTGAACATTAAATGGACATTTAGGCTGCTTTCATCCTTTTGCTGTTACAGATAGCCCCACAATAAATAACTTCATGCATACATCAAATTACAAATATATGAGTATATCTTAGAATACATTTCTAAAATGACATGGTATTTTTAAACGTGATGGACTTTACCAAATTGCCCTTCTTAGAAGTTGTACCATTTATACTCTCATTAACAAGTATGAGAACACCTGTTTCCCCGCCGTTTTCCCAAACAGCGAATTATTGAACTTTGATCTCTGCCATTCTAATAGATGAAAATGGTTTAATCTGTCTTTTCTTATTATGAGTGAGCTTCTTAACGTATGTTTAAAGAAAATTTATATTTCTTTTCCGTGAACTGTGAATATATTTTGCACATTTTTCTATTAGATTGTCTCTTCATCTCTGACTTCTAGGAATGCTATACTTTAGAGGGGTTAACCTTTTGTCTGTGATATATGTTTACGTATTTTTCTTTTGACTTTTCTTGCTTTACTTTTTATTATGCACATTTTAAAAACATGTGTATGGTTTTCACATCATAATTAGAAAGGCCTTCCACCTTCTATGGCTTCTCCTGGTACTTTATCCTTTTTTTCTTAACACTTAAAACTTTAAACATTTAGAAATTATCCTGTTATTAGGTTTCAGGAATGGAGTCAGATTTTCTTTTTTCCTCAGAGGCTACGCAGTTGTCTCAACATGATTTATTAAATAATCCACCTTTTCCTCACCTGTTTGAAATGCCACTCTTTCTCAAATGCCATATATATTTATGTCCATTCCTGGACTTCATATTCTGTGCCATGATCTGTATATTTGTTCATATGCTAGTATCACACTATGTTTTTTTCATGGTTCATCTTATGTTTTATTAATTCTCTGCTTTATCTATCATACAACATTGTCTCCTTTGAAGGGAAAAATCTTGTATTTACGAGTGGGTTTTGTAATCTGTGTAGTATCACACTTGTATTAGTCAGGGTTTTCTAGAGAGACAGAATCAATAGGATACATTATAATTATATGAGAGGGATTTATTAGGGAAATTAGCTCATGTGACTGTGAAGAAAAGTTCCACGATAGGCCGTCTATAAACTGGATGCCAGTAGCATGGCTCAATCCAAGTCGAAAGGCCTTAAAACCAGGGAAGCTGATGGTGTGTTCTTGGTGTAAGTCCTAGAACCCAAAAGCTGAAGAATCTTGAGGTCTGATGTCCATGGACAGGAGAGAAGAGTGTATCTCAACTCCAGGAGATTGAGAAAGAGCTTCACCTCTTTCCTTTGTCTTTTGTTCTCTCCGAACCGCCAACAGATTGGATGGTTCACACCCACACTGAGGGTGGGTCTTTCCCACCCAGGCCACTCAGACTCTCATACTAATCTCTGCTGGAAACACTCTCATGGACACACCTAAATAGATTGCTTTACCAGGTTTCTCAGCATTCCTTCATCGAACTAATACCTAGAATTAACCTTCACAACACTATTTTAATTACTGAATCTCTGTGATGTGCTAATACTTAGAGACTGGTTCCCCCCAATTATCTTCGTTTAGGTACTTTTATTGTTCATTTTTCCACATGAACTTTTTACTCAGCTTGATTATTCTGATGAAATGATGCTGACATCTTTATTAGACTAGTATTAAAATTGTAGATTAATTTAGGGAGAATGACATCCTTATGATGTTGAGTCATCTTATCTAAGGACATGGAATGTTTTTTCTTTTGTTCATGTCTTCTTTTGTGTCCCTCTGTAGCATTTTAAAGTCTTTTTCATAATGATCTCACACATTTTCTTTCAGACATTTTATCTTTTCTATGACATGAAACCCAGAAGCTATAAAAGGAAAAACTATTGTTGAAAATAAGGAATTTTCCCTTCTATTGTATCTTCATTTTTATTTTATTTTAACTTCTCAATATACATTGTAGTAGATTTCATGTCCCTTTACCCATTCCTCTTTTCCCACTTCCTCTCTCCCCTCCCCCACAACTATATCTTATCTGCTCAGTTGTCTTAACAAGTTGAAGGAATTGTTATGATTGTTGTGTCTTCTTCCCCACCTGCCATTCATTTGTTTGTGTGTATGTATACACACACACACACACACACACACACACATATATTATTTTTAGCTCCCACAAATAAGTGAGAACATGTTGTATTTCTTTTTCTGTGCCTGACTTGTTTCACTTAATATAATTTTCTCTAAGTCCATCCATGTTGTTGCAAATGGTAGTATTTCATTCTTTTTTATAGCAGAGTAGTATTCCATTGTATAGATACACCGCAGTTTCCTTATCCACTCATCTGATGATGGACATTTGGGCTGATTCCAACTCTTGACTATTGTAAATAGTACTGCAGTAATCATGGGAGTACAGGTATCCCTTTGGCATGATGATTTCCATTCCTCTGGATATATTCCCAGCAGTGGAATAGCTGGGTCATATGGTAGATACCTCTGTAATTGAGAAACCTCCATACCATTTTCCATAAAGGATGCACCATTTTGCAGTCCTACCAACAGTGTATGAGAATTCCTTTTTCTCCACAACCTCGCCAACATTTATCATTCTCAGTTTTTTGGATAATAGCCATCCTACCTGGCTACAAACCACTGTTGAGAGAAATTAAAGAGGACACAAGAAGATAGAAGAGATATCCCATGCTCTTGGATTGGAAGATTGAACATTGTGAAAATGTCCATACTACCCAAAGTGATCTACAGATTCAATGCAATCCCCATCAAAATTCCAATGACATTTTCTTCAGAAATGGAAAAAACTATCCAGACATTTATAGGTAATGACAAAAGACCACAATTAGCCAAAGCAATCCTGACCAAAAATATAAAGCTGGAGGCATAACATTATCTTACTTTAAACTATACTACAAAGCTATAATAACCAGAACAGCATGGTACTGGCATAAAAACAGATACAGGGCTCAATGGAATAGAATTGAGAACCTAGAAATTAACCCATACACCTACAGCTATCTGATCTTTGACAAAAACACCAAGTCTACATGCTGTGGAAGAGACTGCTTCTTCAGCAAATGGTGCTGGGAAAACTGGATATTCATGTGTAGGAGAATAAAACTAGGCCTGTACCTCTCACCATATACCAAAATCAATTCAAAATGGAGTAAAGAATTAAATATACATCCTGAAACAATAAAACTCCTTAAAGAAAACATAGGGGAAACACTCCAGGAAGTAGGATTGGGTACAGACTTCATGAATATGACCCCTAAAGTACAGGCAAACAAAGGAAAAATAAATAAATGGGATTATATCAAACTAAAAAGCTTCTTTGCAGCAAAAGAAGCAATTAACAGAGTTAAAAGACAACCAACAGAGTGGGAGAAAATATTTGCAAAATATACATCTGGCAAAGGATTAATACCCAGAATATACAAGCAAAAAACCAAATAACCCAATTAAAAAATGGGCAAAGGAGCTGAATAGGCATTTCTCAAAGGAAGATATGTGAATGGCCAACAGGCACATGAACAAATGCTCAACATCACTCAGCATTCAGTAAATGCATATCAAAACCACTTTGAGATACCATCTTCTATTTTATCTTCTGACTATTGTTTAATTATAGGAATGCTCTTGGTTTCCATAAATCCTAATATTGAATTATCAGTGCATTCTGGTGAACCTCTAAAATGTGGTTGGTATTTTTCTTTTTGTGCAATCTTTGTCTGCTTCATAAAGAGTTTTGAAGCATTTCTTCTTTTTCTGTACACTGAAGCAGTTTAAATACCATTGGAATTATCTGCTTATTAAACAGATAGTTTTGGTAGAATTTCCCTGTGAAATTGTCTAGTTCAGGCACTTTATTATTTTTGGAGGGAGAGAGTTTCTTAGACACCTTTCTGTATTTATATTTTGGAAATCTTTTAAATTTTCTGATAGAAATAGTTTGGGTAAGTTACTCATTTCTGGAACATTATCTATTTTGTCCTAGTTTTCAAGTTTGTTTGCATTGAATTGAGAAGAACAGTCCTTTACAATTCCTTTAATCTCTTAATTTAATTCACTTAATCTGTGTGGAACCTGTAAGTGCTACCTTATATGGAAAAAGAGTCTTTGCAGATATGATTAAGTTAAGATTCCTTTTTTTTTTTTTTTTTTTTTTTTTTTTTAACTTCGTATAATGTATGCTATACGAAGTTATTACGGGATCCAAATCCTTGACCTTGGTGTTAGAACACTGCACTCTAACTAACAGAGCTAACCAGCCAGCCCTAAAGTAACTATCTTGAGATATGTTGATTATGATGGAGTATTCAGACAGGCCTTAAATGTAATCACAATTATCCTTATAAGAGATATGCAGAGAGAGATTACACACAGAAGAGAAGGCAGTGTCACCACAGAAGCAGAAATTGGACTGATACAGGTACAAGTCAAGGAATGCTGGCAGCCACCAGAAGCTGGAAAAGACAAGAAACAAATTCTCCTCAAGAACTTCCAAAGGGATCTCAACCCTGCTGACACCTTGATTTTAGCCCAGCAATACTGACAGTCCCTGACCTAGGATGGTTCAATTTTATGATTTCTTGAATTTAGGATGGTGCAAAAGTGATAAGCATTAAGCAGAAACCATCCTTTGAGTACCCATACAACCTTTCTGTTTTTCACTGTCAGTACAGTATTCAATAAATTAAATGAGGGGCCGGCCTGGTGGCTCACTGCTACAGTGCACCGCTTGGGAGCGCGGTGGCGCTCCCGC
>NW_007731736.1:149079-150614 GCF_000696425.1 Galeopterus variegatus
CACTGAGGGTTGCGGTCCGTTGCCGGACACGAAAAAAGACAAAAAGGAAAAATAAATAAATTAATTAATTAAATGAGACATTCAACACTTTATTATAAAATAATCTTTGTGTTAGATGATTTTTCCCAACTGTAGGCTAATATAATTGTTTACAGTAGGCTGGGTTAAGCTATGATGTTCAGTAGGTTAGGTGTACTAAATGCATTTTTGACTTATGACATTTTCAGCTTATGATGGGTTTATCAGGATTTAATCCCATCCTAAGTCAAGGAGCACCTGTACTGATTTTGGACTCTGGCCTCCAGAATTGTGAGAGAATACGTTCAGTTGTTTTAAGCCACCAAGTTTGTTATGACAGCAACAGGATACTAATACATACACTTGATTAAACTTTTTTCTCATACTCTGCACTCTGAGAAACCTGGGCTAAGATATAACTTTAAAAACTTAGAAAACAAAGTAAAAGTGCTTGAGACAGCACTTTTTTTTTTTTTTTTTGAGGATTTTGTGTTATTCCACTATTTTCTGAAATAGAATGTTGCTGTGGAGAATTCTGAGGCTAGGCCAGTTTATTTTCTCATGTGGGTGACTAGACCTTTTTGCCTGAATGCCCAAATGATATTCTTTTTCTTGCTTTCATTAATTTCTCTCTTTCATTAATTTCTCCCTCCCTTCATTTTTTCTTTTCTTCTTTCCTTATATTGTATCCAATAACATCTTTGTTGGCTTTCATTAATTTCTCCCTCCCTCCCTTCATTTTTTCTTTTCTTCTTTCCTTATATTGTATCCAATAACATCTTTGTTGGCTATTCTAGTTCAGTTTCCTAGGCATAAGCAATACCCTTTCTGTAGAAATAGATTATCTTTCATTTCAGGAATGTTTATCCTAATTATATCTTTTTTAAAGCACAATTATTTTATTGCTTTCAGGTAACAAAATATAGCCAACTAGCATTACTTCCACTCATTCATCATTAAAGACAAAAGGAAAATTCATTGGATATTTGTACTTTTTTGAAATTTATTTATCCATGTTTTGGCAGCTGGCTAGTAAGGATATCTGAACTCTTGACCTTGGTGTTATCAACACCATACTCTAACAAACCGAGCTAGCTGGCCAGGCTGGATATTTTTAAATAATGCACTGTACAATGAACAAAAAAGTTAAATTTACAAAGCACCTTGAGTAATTATGCGTATTTCACAGTGACCATTTTCTAAGTCATGAATCTGCCTTTTCTCATGAAATACTGACAGATTATGCACTTCTGGGAGTATCCCTGATGTGCTGTTTTTCCACATGTTGCTGTTGTGTATGAACTATATTAATTCTCCTCCTTTTCTCTTATATGCTCTTTCGTTTTTCTTAATTGTAAGTTCTTTCTAAATATTCTCATAAGAATATTCCTTTAAGAATTTCTGTAAGGGGATTCTAAGATGGCGTCGGGTCTGAGCGGCCACGCCAGGAGACAGTGCGATCCTGTGAGCCATGCGCTGTGATACCAGAGTATTGATTGCATTTCCAAGAGCAGCAA
>NW_007731737.1:0-1050 GCF_000696425.1 Galeopterus variegatus
CTTATATTAGAAGATTCATTTAGCTCAGGTGAAGACAGCAAAAGTTAATCACTGGGGTCGAACAATACTGATCAAGGGGAGGGAAAAACAAGACTGTACCAGGAAATGAATGTGATCTATGTCACACTAAGGCAGTAACAGAAATAAAATGAGATACCTTCATCCTAAAAAAGGTGATGCTTGTTAGCAGGTCAACAGTTGACTTGAGGTCTTGCAGTCTTTCAGTATTGCTGGCAGGAAAGTTTTCCTGGTTAATTAGGAAAGAGAAAATGGATAAAGTTGTCAGCATTAAACCTCCAGGGGGAAAATAAACTAAAACTAGTTTTCTGTGAAAGAAGATGGAAAGTAAACTGCATAGAACTTTAAAAAATCCCTTAAGTGTTTATAAAATATTTTTATCACAGAACATTATGAAAAATAAACAATTTGGAAATATTCTCTTCTTAGTCTTAGAAAGCCATACATTTTTATTTATCCCCACAATGGAATAAAAATATGAAAAACAATATCGTACATTTTTATTTATCCCCACAATGGAATAAAAATATGCAAAACAATATCATTATTTCAACGTTATTGTGTAATTAATCCTTGTCCATAGATAGTTTTGCTACTAGAGGAAGGGAAGGCAACATATATTTGAAAATATTTTTACAATTTTGTCAAGATAAGCAAATTTTTTTTCCAAAAATTCCCTTGGGAATTGTACACATGCTTTAGTTATTTTTAGTTGCAAAGAAACTTTTAAAGGTATTCCTTCTGCCCTCTGTTTCATTCCCCACTCGCTGATTGCTATCATCTGGCGTCACCTCCCAAATAAACTATGTGCACTGGGAAATAGTGAATAGATTAAATAAATAAATAAATATATGTGAAAAAGAAAAAAAGATTTTACTGTATAGTTTCTCCTGAAATACTGCAGATTTCAACAAAAAGTTTCACCATCATTTAAAAATACAGATGTTTACAATTTTTAGGGAAAGGAAAGTTATAATTATGAAAATGTTGAAGTAAGAAACAATTTTAACATTGAGAAATTGAACATGCTGA
>NW_007731737.1:3269-4075 GCF_000696425.1 Galeopterus variegatus
TTAATTAGCTACATTTAGCCATTTTGCAATGTATATATATATTTCAAA
The DNA here is from genome assembly GCF_000696425.1 of Galeopterus variegatus. NCBI lineage: Eukaryota > Metazoa > Chordata > Mammalia > Dermoptera > Cynocephalidae > Galeopterus > Galeopterus variegatus. The sequence continues at coordinate 3,318 of NW_007731737.1, forward strand.
ATGTCGTGTTGTACACAATAAATACATAAAATTTTATCTGTCAATTAAAAAAAATTAAAAACAATAAGATAACAAGCTAATGAAAATCGGTTAAAAATTTCAACACAGTCTTCACTAAAGATATTCAGATAGCAAATCAGCCCCCAAAAGATGCTCCTCATTACCAATTTTTAGAGAAATAAAATTAGGACCATAGTAAGGTGTGAGTTCACTCTTGTTAGAAAAATAGATAGGGATATACCAAGAGCTTCACTAAGAGATACAGAACAACTGGAACTCTCATACAATGCTGCTGGAGATTTTACCCAAGGAAAGAGAAAACATGTTTACACCATAAAACTGTATGTGCATATTTATAACAGTTTTATTTGTAACAATCTCAAACTGGAAACAACCCAAATGTGTCAGTTAGTGAGTGGAGGAACAGCCTGTAGTATATACATAGCAAAGAATTATTACTCAGCAATAAAAAGAGGTGTACTGTTGATACACTCCACAACATGAATGAATCTTCAACGTGTTATGCTATATAATGTATTATTTCATTTACACGATGTTTTGGAAAAGACAAACCTATAGGCAGATAACAGATTAGTGGTCAGGGGGTAGGAGAGGGGTTGATTAGCTCAAGAGAATTTTGTAGGCTTATGAAATTTTCTGTATGTTATTGCGGTGGTGGTTACACAACTGTACATTTGTCAAAATTAATAGAATTTTACAATAAAAAGAGTGATTTTTACTGTCTGTAAAGAGGGGCG
>NW_007731737.1:5759-6079 GCF_000696425.1 Galeopterus variegatus
CATATATGCCTGTGTATACATTGCCAGGGCTGAAAATGGAAGTTGTCACAACTGGGACAAAGTCAGCAAAATATCCGAGTTAAAATTAAAATGAGAAGTGAAATCCATTTCCATTCAACATACTTTGGGACTTTTCAAAAAGTCCCATGTCCACTTTATCTAGAGAGCTTTGTTTTAAATGGACTTAATTTAAAACTAAATTTGAGCCAAATGTATCAGACTGTCTTAAGTGTCTGGGATAATTCTTCCTTCAATACACCTTATATTAGAAGATTCATTTAGCTCAGGTGAAGACAGCAAAAGTTAATCACTGGGGTCGA
>NW_007731737.1:7535-10212 GCF_000696425.1 Galeopterus variegatus
CTGAACCCGCGGCGGGAGCGCTGCTGCGCTCCCAGCGCCGCACTCTCCCGAGTGCGCCACGCGCTCGGCCCAAATATCTTTTTTAATGGCTGGTATGGCACTTCTTGTTTCATGTTGGCTCCAGTTCCAACATTAAATGTGAGTTTGACAAAATTTGTTAATATAATTTCCACAAATATGAAATTAAAGTATCTGTTCATAAGAGACTAATTAAAAATGAATGCAGGAGGGATACACATGTGCAAATAAGAGGAGATGTTCAGGATAAATTGTTAAAGAATGAATATAGTTATGACTATAGATTTTTTGTAACTAAAATGTGTAACTAAATTTTCTGAAACCAAAATACTTTGCAACTAAAATTATATGTGTGTATATTTATGCACATATTATGTGAACATATCTGCATGTTTGTATAGGTGTTTCACCTGGGGGTGAAATATAGAATTGCTGACAATGAACTCTGGACAGCTTTGAAAGAGCACATTGTACTGATCTAGGAGGGGAACATTAACCAGTAAATCCCAGTAGGCATCTCAGATGCTGGGGAAATATCAGCAGAGTACTTCAGCAACAAGGGGTGAACTTTCAAAAAGAGGACTGGGTCACATGTCTACTTCACAGATTAGTTGAGGTTCACTAAATCTGATGACTATTCAAAAAATTATAAAATTAAAGCTCTACACCACACATACACGCTTGCACACACACACATGAACATTGTAGACTTATGTCAGGCAAATACCTAAATAACGAAGATGTGCTGGATGACTTCTAGTATGACAGGACCCGAGATCAGCATTTTTCCTTTTCCACTACAAAGTGAGTAATTTTTACAATATGACAAAAAATCATCTGGACCAAACACAAGAATTTACCTTTAGGCAAATAATTTTGTACATACCCTATACTTTGACAGGTCAATCCTTAAAGAGTTATGCAACTGGTCCAGTAGTTTTATGAATTTTTCCCTCTGTACAAAGCAAACACAAAATAGAAGAGTGGGAGTAAACGGTCATGCTAAATGTAGTCCTCACAACAATTGTATGAGTTATTGTCCCCATATTGTAGAAAGTATCAAAAATATCAATGACTTGTCCGAGATCATAGAGCTAGTATGTGGCATACCAGTGGTTCAAATTCAGGTCTCTTTGACACCAAATCCATGGTCTTTCCAATAAGTCACACTGCCTCTCTATGATGAATGAGAAATGTATCATTGAGAGAAAGTTGCATTCTGTGGAAAGAGCTCAGACAAATGAATTACCACTATTCTTTATGTGTAATGGTTCACAGCAATATAGTGCGTCAGCAAGAGAAAATGCAAACCACCCCTTTTTCTACTGCCGCACACCACACTACTTCTCCAGAAAATAAAGTTTTTTAAACTTCTCTCACCTATGGAAGTGGGAACAATTGTTGTTTTTGTCAAAAACAATTTTCAGAAAGCATTTTCCTTTTGGAAGCAAATATAGACTTTATAATCCTAAAGGATCAATTGCTTTGAAAGTATGTTTATAATTTAGTGCTAAAAATTGTATAAAAATCAGGCCAAAAAATTGCTGCTGCTTCCTTTTAATGCTGTATCAGTGTTGGATGGTCCTCTTCACAGAAGTATTTGAAGATTATAGGAAAAAAAAGAGTTCTAAGTATAAGGTAGAAGTTGTGTGGATTAAATACAAACAAAGAAAAAACATCAAAGTCACACACGCAAACCCTGTTGGTAGACATGCCACTAATCTGAGTCTCAGTTTTCTCATCAAAAATTTAAAAAAAAAAATGGGGATGAAGGGTGGTGGTAGTGGACAAGATTAAATGACGGAAGAGTTCTTTCCCTAAATTAATATTCTGTAAACACCAAATTGGAATTTGAAAAACATTGACAAAAGTAGAAATTTTTCCCAAGAGTTTCACATAGGAGGTGGATTTATGGGTATGTAACTTTTATCCCTTGAAGTCACTGATCTTGATGAAGTGAGTTGAAATATTAACAGTAGTTGATGAGTTGTTCGTAAGTTGAAACTCCTATTTTCTGAGTAAACTGCCTTTATCAGATTTACATGTCAGTGAACAAAGCTTGAGTACCTCCTCTGTGTTAACCCCTGCGGAGGTTATAAAGGAGTAGAAGAAATGAACCTTGCCTTCTAGAAGTTTGCAATCTTGGTAGGCAGGTTAAGCCTCTCTATCCCAACAAAGCTACTGGAAAATGCTGTTGAATGTCATAGATGTTTCTCTGCCACCCTTCACCATATCTTCCCAGGAGAGGAAGCAACCTATGCTGTCCTTTATTAACTTCCCAACTCCCATCCATGTGGGTCAGTAGCTCTCAATCAAAATGAAAAAATAAAAGAGCCACTATAATAACCGGTTAAGGCCACAGTAAAGATAATCACTCAGATGATTGTAAAAGACAGTATGAGTCATAAAGTGTCTGGATGCTTTATCTGATGTCTGTGATTGGTACAAATCATCAAGTCAGCTGAAGTGACTCTGATCAACTATGCTATGGCCCAAATCACTGGTCTTCCTATACCCACTGAGGCAAACTGTGCTGGTTGTCTGCCCAATGTCCATTCTTCCACTGTCCCTTACTAACAGAACCTCATTTGCCAAATATGCCCAATATGAAATGCTTATCTTTCCAGACCTCTCTTCTTCCAGGGATGGCCATGTAGCA
>NW_007731737.1:11083-13510 GCF_000696425.1 Galeopterus variegatus
TTGCTTATAACAAAATACATGAAACTAGGTGATTTATAAAGAAAACAAAACTTATTGCTTACAGTTTCTGAGACTGGGAAGTCCAAAGTCCATCTGGTGGTGGCGACAGTGACCCTAGGGTTTCACATTGCAAGATGGTGGAAGCAGAGGGAGCAGAGAGACTCTTCGAGCTCCCCTTTTAGAGCCCTCCAAACCATGCCCATGACCACCATTTTTAATCCATTCACTATGGTGTGGGTGTGGTCCTACAATCCAACCACCTCTTCAAGGCCCCACCTTTCAATTAGCATAATAGGATTTCTCACCTTCTTAACAGTCACAATGGGGTTAAAAGTTTCTAATACATAAAACTTGAGGGACACAATTCAAGCTTCAGTGAGGTTTGGGGGGACATAATTCAATCCACTACAAATGGTAAGGATGATGGAGCCAGAAGCTAGAAGGAAATCCCACATCCCACACCACACCCTGTCTGCAAAAATGTACATCCTGAGCAGTTGCAGTATCCCTGAATTCTTTATCCCTGGACTTAGGTTACATGGGGAAAAAAAAAAAAATCTTATTTAGTTGTTCATTTCGTTGAGTTTCTGTTTTAGGCAGCTGAACAGAATTCTGACTAATGCAGATCACACATTCGATCTCCCTACCTGGTCTTCAGCAACCAGCTGGAAAATTTACATTCAAGGAAAATAGAAACTGTAGAGACAACTGCCGGCTAGTTGTCACTGAATCCCAGACAATATCAGATGATGGGAAATTAAAAGCGTGTTGCTGATTGTATTTTCATAGAGATTCTTTAAGCAGCAGGACAGCTTGAAATTTAATTTTATTTACCATATTTCTACTTAACTGGAGTGAGATTGCCTTTGCAAGAGCAGAGGAGGCCTGTTGCCTGTAGGGTGTGATATGAAGAATAACAAAAGACTGGGTGATTAAAAAATGTTTCCCCTGAGGGGCACATGACAATATCTGAAACGTTATCAGTTTTTTTGTATTTGGTAAAGGCCACATATGTCCTGTAGGAGGGAAATCAATAATAATGACGCTAAGAATTATCAGTTATGAAAAAATTAGGTTTAATTAGTTGATCAGAATAATTACACCAGGGATCAGCAAATTATGTGTAAAGGGCTAGATAGCAAATATTTTTGACTTTGCAGGTGCTGTCATATATAAATATTCAACTCTGACACTGCAACACAATAGCTGCCACAGATAATATGTAAACAAATGGGCTTGGTTGTTTTCCAATGACACTTTATTTATGAACACTGAAATTTGATTTTCATATAATTTTTTTGTGTCACAAAAAAATAGTCCTTTTTGATTTTTTTTTGCAGCATTTAAAAATGTGAAAACCATTGTGGATTTGTCCCATGGGCAGAAGGGAGATTTTGAGTCAGGGAGTATGACAGTTGCTGCCCCACACGTGCACTCCCAGGAAGTTTTCCTCAGGATCCTGGGAACTGTGGAAGGAAAAGCTGTTGCAAGGAAGGGGTACAAAAACCTCTGCATTATCCTTAGCTTCTCTTTTTAATTCCTCTTTCCTCACTGTCTCAACCCATCAGCGGGGGTCAATTTAACAAGAAACTAATAATGCTTAAGCTTTGGGAGTTCTCACCTGCTTTAGCATCCCTGGGAGGAGTCCTAGCCATGTATTCATGTGATCTTAGGTTTTTGTAAAACTTGCAGGAATAAGATAAAAATTATTCTGACCCAGACTAGCAAATTGTAACCATCTTTTCCTGCCCCCCCCCAAACAGCAATTTATTGAGAAAGACACATTTTAAATAGAAATAGTGCATAGGCTATTTTGATAATATTTTGATAATTCAGTTAATGTTAATCATATGAACATATTGGAAATGTACTTACATTTCTTGATGATCTGAGATTAATACTGATACCAACAAAGACACCATAAAATATAAAATGCAACTATAATGAAAATCTCAATCAGAAACTAATTAATACGTTTGATCAATTCAAAGCGTATTTTGAATCCCTTCACAGAAAAACTTGAAAAGCACCCCATGTTCTAGTTCACTGGCCCAGACAGCCTTAAGGTCCCCTCAGCCTGACTTTATAGTCTTCTTCCTCATTCAAGGTCCTGGCCTCCCTTTTCTTAGAACATTTTCCTTTGAAAACTTGTAATTGTAAATTCTTTCTCTGCCCCTTTGATATGTAAATCTTTTGGAAAGACTCTAGGCAGTTTTATAATCCAGAAACATCTTCCTGAAAGACTTGGGAGCCATCCCTTTGAAATGTAATCATCAGGGAGAGAGAAGCAAACATGAGATGGGGTCCCATTTCCAGCTTATTGGCTTATTTGTGCTGCTAAAAGGGAGACATTGGATTTCCAGTCTCTTCTTTACAAGCTTTGTGGTTTTGAAAAGACAGTTGCACTGACGACAGAGGCAATCTCCC
>NW_007731737.1:14005-17242 GCF_000696425.1 Galeopterus variegatus
GAGAAGCAAACATGAGATGGGGTCCCATTTCCAGCTTATTGGCTTATTTGTGCTGCTAAAAGTTAGGGAGACATTGGATTTCCAGTCTCTTCTTTACAAGCTTTGTGGTTTTGAAAAGACAGTTGCACTGACGACAGAGGCAATCTCCCGGTTCCTTACTTTCCTGATTGTAAGAAAGCTTACAGTTTCTCTTGCAAATCAGTTTCACTATGATATTGTAATAAATATTTTGGAGGGACTCACGTCCAGCCCTTCAGATAGTATTGTAAGCATCCAATTCCCTGTGTTAAATCTCTTTCTACTTAAGTTGCTAAGATGGCTTCTTTTACTAAAACTGAACCAAACCTTATACGCATTGTATCTTTCCCCTCAACAACATTTCCTACAAAGTGATTTTCTAAATCAGAAATTCTATCAGATTATACCCCATGCCTTAAGAATAAAGTCCAAACATCTTAGTGAGTATCAAAGGCCCTCAACAATCTAATGCCAAACTGGTGACCCAGATACTTTTTAGATTTCCCTCTTTTATACTATCTACCCTACTCAGTAGGTAGGCTACTTTAGACACACTTTTTTGGAATTTATTTAGTGTTTTTTTCCTCAATCTTTACTCAAATATCTTTCTAAGCCTACCATATTTTTTCTTTTCCTTTTGGACTTTGAAAATGATGTTTATTCCTTAAAGTCCTAATCCTTTGTTAAGCTTCCACAAGTTCTTGAAGAGAATCAATCATTTGTTTCTCTCTAATCTCATAGCACTTGTAAGTATAAACTTCTTTGGCACTTACTACATTTTGAGAGTGATTTATGGTTATTTTTACACATGTTTATGTGATTATTCCACTAGAATCTAAGCAACAGAGAGTAAATTATATCATTTATCTTTCAGTACTTCCATTACCTGCATAGTAGCTTACATAAAGTATCACATAAATATGTACTGAAGGAACAAGAGGACAAATAAAAGAACATATGTAATGGTAAAGGACTATTTATTAGCATGTTTGTTTTTGCCTAGCACTGACTGTGTTAAAGAAGATGTATATGCCCAGCAAAAACAAAACAAAACATAGAGCTAGATAAACATCAGTTTTACCAATAATTTGTTTGATATTTGTGTCTTAACAAAACAAAATTCCTCATAGACATCTTCAACATTAAAATATTGACCCCTATCTCATAGAGTTTTCTTCCTTTTCAACCCTTAATCTGCCCATGAGTGTATTCAATACTCATGGAGACACTTTATCCAGTATCTATTTAATCTCAACTTTAAACAGCATTTCTATTCAGTGGTGTGATGGTAAACTGACTCTCTGGAAGCAAAAAGCCTTGATTTTTAGCATTTGACAATTTCCATGATGTAAACACTCAATAATATGTCCAATTTCATGGATGACTGTGTTTAACAATCAGCTTGCAAAACTCCTGAAAATTTAGCAATCAATTCTCATGAGCAGGTAGGAACTAACTGTAGTATATCACTATTTTATTTTCAATTTTTATTGATCTACTCTCAGAGCTACATTTTGGACCTGAGGCTTTCCCTTTGAAATGTTAACTCAATGTAGGATGTTCCTACCACAATTTTCTGCCCCTGTCTCTGTCTTCCTTCCTTTTAGACAACCATAGAAAAGATTAAGGAAAAAGGGTATAGCTCCCCCAACTTTTCACTCCTATATCAAAAGCTTAGCAAGGACTCTCACACTTTTCCTAAAATTTCAAAGCAGAACTTGTCCTTTCTCATTCTAAAGAATAGTATGTCCTTCTGTCCTCCTTGACTGCAATTCCTTCTTCCCTGTCTGGGGTTCTGGCACATCATATACTCTCTCATCTGATAAATTTGCAAACACTAATGCAACCAGCTCCTTTCCCAATAGTCTGTAAACATGTTCAAATATATCTTCTTAAATAATAAAAACATCCCTACCTAACCAGAGAGTAAAAACAAAATCTTGGGCTGGCCGTCTAGGTCAGTGGGTTAGAGTGCAGCCTTATAACATTAAGGTCACACGTTTGGATCCTGTACCAAGCCAGTCACCAAAAAATAAACAAATAAAAAATAAAATCTCTTTTTACATGGCAAAACTGCATTCTTGCCCAATTTCTCTTTTTCCCTTCTAAGTTCCTTGAAAAAATAGTCTATTCCCTCACCCACTTTTACTGTTTCTTTTTAGATTTTTATTAAAAAATTAATACAAATTTAATGTAGAAAAACTTCAAATTTTAATATAAAGATGAATATGAAACAGAACCAACAAAATATCAGAATATCAGGTATAATACCATCCAGTGGCTGCATCATTGGTATTTTAGCAAATTTCCTTCCAGTCTTATTTCTAAACCTGTGTGTGTGTATCTGCTTTTAATGTTGTATTAGATTATATGTAGAGAATTGTAGTATTTTTCCTATTTATCATTATATCATGGACATTGCTCAATTAATATAAACTCTTTTTTAAAAACTTGGTTTTAGTGTTTACATTATATTTTAGTGAATAAATACATCCTAATTTATACAACTGTTCACCTATTCCATTCACTGAACAACCCCATGAAATGAAGCTTCAACCCCAAGGACGTCCCTGAACAATGACCCTCTATTTGCTACATCCTGTGGTGTCATTCCTTTCCCCATCTTACTTGAACTTTCTGTGACAGTTGACAATGCTAATACACTTCCCTTTTCCCCAAACAGTTTACCTTGCCTATATCACATTTTTATTATCACTTTTATGTAATTTCTTTAAGCCATTTTTCTCAGTGAACTTTGCTTGCCTCTCTTCTCTACACCTAAAAGTTCTGTCCTTTGTACCTTATTCTTGGATTTTTCACCCACACCATGACTTGAAATAACATTTACACACAAAAAAATCTGAACATGTAAAAGTAATGTTTTTCTTTTCTTAAAGATTTATTTGTTTTACAATTGTCATAGGTAAGAAAGTTTTTTCCACTGTTTCATCTTTTGGAGACTCAGAATGTCTAGTTACACCTTTGAGAAAGATAAAGAAGAGATCATATAATTGTCACTGGGTCCCACATGACAGAATCACCTTCAGGAATCAGGTGAATAAAAACTTGGGACTCCAAAGTGGAGGTAGGAGATATTTTACTCAGACATATTTGACTCAGCAAATAGCAATCTTTTTAATAGTTAGAGAAAAATATGGTCAATTTTACATACCAAATCACCGATTTATCAAGATGTAGTTTGAAGAAACATTTTTGACC
>NW_007731737.1:17706-18527 GCF_000696425.1 Galeopterus variegatus
TCAATTTTACATACCAAATCACCGATTTATCAAGATGTAGTTTGAAGAAACATTTTTGACCGTAAACTACGTTATTAGATTTACAAAATGATGTTGTTATAATCACGTTGCCACTGAATCACTGAAATACACTGAAATCAATCTGCTTTCTCTTCCTTGGGCCAGCATGGAGTAAAGGAGCATGTTATCTCATTTTCCTCCAGGTAGCTTTTATGATGGATATTAATCATATAAACACATTTTCTTTCTCACAGAGAGAAAAGACTCATGTTCCACAAGGTTGGCTTTTTTCCCCATAATGTACATAGGCAGAATATTAGAAGCAAAACAATTTTATAACACAGAATGCTTTATGTTACAGGTAAAATCCCAAGATGATGAGTACTGTTACCAAGATGCGATTTTTATAACAAAACAGTTGTACGATCTAGTATTTGGTCAGAACAGTATTTTGTTGAACTGGCTAGGGAACGTTCTCTGGTCCTCACTACAACAAGAGTCAATTTATCTAACAAAAGTAGTTGATGATGTTCTGGTTTTACTGCAGGTAGGGCAAGAGAAACAAAATCCTCATATGTTATATAATTTCAGCACTTTCAGCTTTTACAAACTGGCTTACCATCTTTTATTTCATTCGATCTTCATTTTGAATTTGAGAAACATGTTAGAGACAGAATTATTATCTTCACTGAGCGGATTGAGAAATTGAGGTTTGGATGACTAAACTGACTTGCCAAGTTTGAATAAAAATTCAGTTCCTCCCCTTTTATGATTTTAATTGCTATCTTATGTTATTAAATAGCAATTCTTTTTTTTTTTTT
>NW_007731737.1:19070-29207 GCF_000696425.1 Galeopterus variegatus
CAGGTAGCTTTTATGATGGATATTAATCATATAAACACATTTTCTTTCTCACAGAGAGAAAGACTCATGTTCCACCAGGTTGGCTTTTTTCCCCATAATGTACATAGGCAGAATATTAGAAGCAAAACAATTTTATAACACAGGATGCTTTATGTTACAGGTAAAATCCCAAGATGATGAGTACTATTGCCAAGATGCGATTTTTATAACAAAACAGTTGTACGATCTAGTATTTGGTCAGAACAGTATTTTGTTGAACTGGCTAGGGAATGTTCTCTGGTCCTCACTACAACAAGAGTCAATTTATCTAACAAAAGTAGTTGATGGAACTGGAATCAGGGAAATCATGGGAACAAAAGGTTTAAAGGGTGAAGGATGATGACACTGTTGGGTGCAGTAAGAATCTTATAAAGACAGGAAACAAGTTATTGGACTTTACAAATAAACATCATCGTGACCTTAGCAAGATCAATGTTAGTGGAGTGATAGGAGTTAGCACTAACAGAAAGTAAGAAAAGTCAGAAGGTACCAAGAGATGACCAAGGTAAAGTATTTTATAGACAGATTTTGATTAGTATCTAGCTAAGGAGCTTTTGACTTTCTTGTGTGCACTATATGGAGTTATGCGAGGCGTAATAACTTCGTATAGCATACATTATACGAAGTTATACGATTTAGACTCTTACCACTTTACTGAGATTACTCTTAATTTACATCCCATTTCCAGTATTTCCGATTTCAATTTTATTGCACTGGTAGAAAATAAGTTCCAGTGATGGATGCAAGACAAATTCCGGAGGCTCCTTAGTATCTCTGCATTTCTACTTTTCAATGTGCTCTTGATGTCTTTGAATACTTCAGGTGGAAAGCCTTAATTAGGTACAGATAGTTCTCTTAGGCTCTTTGTACACCTATCATTTCTTACTTAGAGCATGTGCTATTATCCATCAGTACCTGTAGACACCAACAGGAAGTGTAAATGTGTGCTAAAAAGCTCTAGAGAAGGCAGCCATGCTCACACTCACCTGGGAACTGTATATAAAAATGGTGACTCAGAAATGGTGAGTCCCAAATTTTCATACGTAGAGAACTCCCTATAAAATCCCAGAATTCTTTTTCAAAATGTATGTGTTCCCCCTTGGAAAAAAATCATTACAAATATGGATTTTCAATATAGTGAACATTTCTATTGACTGTCAAATGAAGTTATTTCACTGAAAATGTTTCAAATGAACTTTGAGTTGTCACTCCTTATACTGAGATATTCCCTAACATGTCCCTTCTACAATAAGATTTCAAGAATATCTTGAGTCCCAAACCCCTTGAAAATGTAACTCCCATAAGCTACTAGGAATCTTAAAATTCAAAAAATTATACTTACACCGAAGTTGGTAGCAGCAAATCTATCTGAGGCAGAAACTTGCACATTTGTTGAAACTGAAGTGTGAGCATAGAAAGCATTAATGTTAGCCAGCAAGGTGCTCATGACAGCAGGAACACCAGGGCACATGTATTTAGAAGACAAACATGAAAAGTGCCTGCAAGACAAAAAAACATAAAGTGCTTTTAAAAACAGAAACTAATTAATTCACCTAAGAGCATATCTTCTAATGTCAGCAATTAAGTAATTCCTTAGCTACATCTATGAAAAGGAGAGAAAATTCCAACAATTTCTAATGGAAAGGAAAAACAATTTCAGTCTTTTGAAAATTTCTCATTCACAAATGTGAAGTGGATTAATTAGAATGTGATTTAGCCAGGGATGTGCATAATTCCTTTCAACTGTGAGTGTTGTGTGCACACACCAAAAGTGCAATTTCCGGTGGAATGTAGCACTGCTGGAAAGCAATAGCGGAGGAATCCCCCTCTCCCCAACACTGTCGCCACTTATTTCAGGTCCTGAAATGACATATTCCAACCAAAATGCTATTTTGCATGTGTATTCTTCTTGCATTGATAAAATAGCAAGAGGACCTCCTCCCACTGCACATTGATTGAACTTAACATCTAACCTGAGTCCAGTTTGTGAGCTTTGTTCAGAGAAGAATATCTTCCATAAGCAATTATGTTTTCTTTTTTTTGTCTTTTTTACTGACCGGTAACGGGATCGCAACCCTCGGTGTCGCGCCTGTACCGGGGACCGGCAACAGGATCGCAACCCTCGGTGTTGCGCCTGCACCACGCTCAGCCAGTGAGCGGGAACCGGTCTTCACATGGGATCTGAACCCTCGGTGGGAGCGCCGCCGCGCTCCCAGGCGGCGCACTCTCCAGTGCGCCACCGGGCCGGCCCAGCAATTATGTTTTCTAAGCACTTTGTTACACATAGGATTTAATTAGGCAAACAGATGAATAGGGAAGACACATTGAATTATTTCCAGCTTTATGCTTAATGACCATTTCTTTTAAACTTTGCATAATAGTATCACTTATAGCCATCAGAAGCATCAAGTGTTCATTTCTGCTACTTCTCTTAAGAAAATCTGTTTTATTTGAACTGTAACAAAAGACTTAAAAATTGAAAGCCCAGTTTATGATAAGATTGAAAGATAAAATACGCATGGAGGAAATAAATTTTTCACTGTAATTTATTCTACTACTAGGCATCTCTGAATTTTTTATCATTAAACATAAACATAGTGTGCATATACATAGATAAATGCCCTGAGTGGTACCCCCAAAATAATTGGGTAGTAGTCCTGAAAATTGTGGATTTTCTTAGATCTCAGCCAGGCTAGCTTTCTCCCTAGTTTGTCATACTGACTAATGAAAGTAGGTTAACATTTTTAAACGTGGATCTTTAAGAATCATAACAATTTATGCCACGAGAGTTACATAATTCATATAATTTAACTCTGGAATCAGATTATCAGTGAATGCTTCTTTAAGATAAATAATACATATTTTGACTTTATTATACACTAAACTAATTATAATTAGTCAATACCTAATAAGAATACTAAAAATGATATAACAATATGGTGTAGGAGAGGAAAAAATGAAAAGATCCATTCTTAGGAGGAAAAGAAATATAGAAATATCATAGGCAATTGTCAAAATAAACTGCAACAATTCCTTGAACTTGTTAAGACAAGTGAACAGATATGATGTTGATGGGGGTAGTGGGAGGGGGAGGTTGGAAAGAGGTATTGGTAAAGGGACATGAAAATCAACTGCATTGTATATTGATAAATTAAAATTTAAAAAATAAAAAGTAAAAATAAATAAATAAAAATAAACTTCTAAGAAACACAAAGACTAGGAGTTTATTATCTTGAACTTGCATTGTTTATTTAAAGAGATACTGGAGGTCAACAAAATGAATAATATTGTTTTTGGTTTTAAAAAAGAATTGGTGTCCCCATAATGCAGCCATGTTACTTGGTCTTTACTTCTTTAGCTGGTATCCTGCAATTTTTGGTGTCTGATTAAGAAAGCTGCAACAGCTTAGTGAATACTAAAATAATAAATAATGGAGAAAAATAGGACTATTCCACTTAAGGCATATGCAGTGAGAATTTTGTAATTGAAATAGATTTATGTTAAAAATGACAAAATTATTTTTTGGATATGACCTCAAAAGCAGGGACAAAATAAATAATGGAGAAAAATAGGACTATTCCACTTAAGGCATATGCAGTGAGAATTTTGTAACTGAAATAGATTTATGTTAAAAATGACAAAATTATTTTTTGGATATGACCTCAAAAGCAGGGACAACAAAAGCAAAAACAAACAAATGGGATTATAACAAACTAAAAATCTTCTGCTCAGCAAAGAAAATAATCAATAGAGTGAAGAGACAACTTACAGAATGGGAGAAAATATTTGCAAACTATACATTTGATAAGGGGTTAATATCTAAAATATATAAGAAACTCAAACAACATAATGATGAAAAAAATGATAATCCAATTAAAAAACGAGCAAGGAGCTGAATTTCTCAAAAGAAGACATACAAATGGACAACAGGTACATGAAAAAATGCTCAACATCACTAATCAGCAGGGAAATGCACATTAAAACCACAAGGAGATATCAATTCAGTCCAGTTAGAATTACTATTGTCAAAAAGGTAAAGGATAAGTAGTGTTGGTGAGGATGCGAAGAAAAGGGAACACTTTTGCATGGTTGGTGGGAATGTAAATTAGGACAGCCATTATGGAAAACTGTACGGAGGCTACTCAAAAAATTAAAAATACAACTACCATATGATTCAGCAATCTCACTACTGGTTATACATCCAAAGGAAATAAAATCAATATGTCAAATAGCTATCTGCCCTCCCAGTGTTTATTGTAGCATTATTCATAATAGCAAAAATGTGGAATTAACCAAAGTGTCCATCAACAGATGAATGGATAAAGGAAATGTGGTATAGATACACAGTGGAATACTATTTAGCCACAAAAAAAGAAAGAAATCCTGTCATTTGTGACAACATGGATGAACCTGGAGGACATTAAGTGAAATAAGTCAGGCAAAGAAAGAAAAATACTGCATGATCTCACTTATAATGAGGAATCTAAAAAGTTGATCTGATAGAGCTAGTAAGTAGAATAGTGGTTATGAGAAGCTGGGGCAGTTGAGAGGAGTGGGAGTTGGGGAAATGCTGGTCAAAGGATAAAATAATTGGAATAATCTCAAAAAATCTATGGTATAGCATGGTGACTATAGTTAGTGATCATATATTGTACTCTTGACAGATGCTGGAAGAGTGAATTCTAAGTGTTCTCACCATAAAAATGATAATTATGTGAGGTGATACATAGGTTAACTAGCTATATTTAACCATTCCACAGTGTATCAAGGCACCACAGTGTAAATGATAAATACAAATAATTTCATCTCTCAATCTAAATAAATAAATGAATAAATAAATTTGAAAAGAATGACATAATGCCGTCATGTTACTTGACTCATAAGCCATCTGAGGAAAGCACAAGTGCAATATGGGATGACTGGGTATATCAAAGCCAAGCTTTCCCTATATCACACTTTGAATTGGTCAAGCCAATATCTTAATGATGAAAAATGCCGTAAGAAATTGTGGCGTTAGGATCCCAAAGCAATGTTTTGCAACTAAAATAAGAGATTTAGTAAATAATTTTTAGGTTATACATAAAAATTTGTGGATAACACTGGCAAAGTCATGTAAAAAATGCAATTTTGAGTCATCTAGTCTGATACAATCTGTGCTACGCATTTATCATTAATGCTAATACCTATTATTCATAGTAAAATTGGAAAAACAGTGAAGTTAAATTTCTGTTCACACTTTAAATTTTACTTCAAAGAAAATAACTTCAACTGATAGCCAAATAGGAATTGTAATATTTTCTCTTCTTAAAATTATTAGAATTAATACCAGAATTGATTCTAGGAGTTTTCTGCTACTTAATCTTTAATCCATTTTTTTTTTTGTCAAAGCCATCTTGCCAGTGTACTCACCCTTCACTGACCACATATTTAATGTATTTCTGGCATTTTTCTTAGCCGTGTGGATCAGGGGTTGATTAAAACATGGTCCTGATGTAAAAAATGCATACCCCGAATTGAAAGGCACATACACTAAACCCTAATTTTGTCATACAGCAGAAAGTACTATCATAGAGCAGGTGAAAAGTGTGGGTGGCCGTAGGATAGAGAATAAAGCCTGCAGTTGCAGCGGGAGCTCTAAGGGCTGAGCTGAGCACCCTGGTGGTAAAGAGATGAGACGTCAAAGGGAATGTCTGAGCCAAAGCCTCGAGGACAAGAGTTTAGGTAATGATCATGAAAGAGTGAAGAGTTTAGTATTGCTAGAACTTGGTTCAATAAATATTTATTGGACATGTTTGAAAGGCATACAGTGTATTGTGTTCTGTGTATACAGTGAATCTACTCATAAGCAAATGAGAAAATCTGTCATATAATAAATTTAATACAATTATGAGAAGATTATTAAAAAGGCATGGCAGAGCACTATGCAGATACTGAATTAGAATGTATATATCATAGCCTGGTGAGGAGGGTCAGGGAAAACTTCTTGAAATGAGGCTGGGCTAAGAGTTAATAAATGACTAAGAGATAGCCAAGCCAAGCATAGGGCTCGATACCACTGAACGACAAAGAAGGTACTCCAGAGGAATGGGCTAGAACAAATCAAGACACAATGGAAAGATATCAAATACTGTGTACAGTGAACTCTAGCAACTTTTGGCTGGTGGAAGCCAAATTTCCAGGAGAATATTCCACACCTGGTATGGCCAGAGACAAGGCTGGGGGGTACTTAGAGATATTTGTGAAATATATCAGGTAAGCTGGACCTTTTCTATTGATCAAAAGACTTTCAAACAAAACTCTACATCTTACATAGTAAATATAAGTAAAAAATTGTCTCCAAGGAAGTCTAGTTCTTCTATATAGAGTAGAAAGTGACATCGTCAGATCTGTATTTTATATGGATTAATTTGGATGGGAGGAGCTTTTAGGAGAATGGGATTAAGGAAGGTGAGAGTAGAGAAAAGAGAAAGAGTGAAAAAAAAGATGATGGGTGTCTGGACTAGGGCAGTAGGTCAAGATAGGAAGAGGGAATGGATTTGAGAAATATTGAGAGAGGAAAAACTATCAGGACTTGCAACTGATAAGGAATGAGGGATAGGGAATGGGAGTGGAAAGACCGAGTTCCACGGTTCTAGTTGGGTGACTGGATGGATGCTGCCAGGTGAGCTAGAATCTACGAAAAACTATCAGGACTTGCAACTGATAAGGAATGAGGGATAGGGAATGGGAGTGGAAAGACTGAGTTCCACGGTTCTAGTTGGGTGACTGGATGGATGCTGCCAGGTGAGCTAGAATCTACAAAGAATGGGATTTGAAGGTGGGGATGAGTATTCAGTCGAGTTAGAACTTATGGGGTGATTGTACAGTCTCCACGTAGGAATATCATTGGTGATTGGAGACTGGACTAGACACTTCGATTTGGGATTGCTAACATGAACTGTGAAAAACCATGAGAAAGGATAAGGTCACTCAGGGAGAATATGTAGAATGAAATGAGAAGTGTTAGAGAGTGGAACCTGGGAAATAGCAATATAAAAAAGCAACATGGAAGAAGAAAAAGAAATAAATTCTGTGACTGAGTCCAAATAAAAAAACAGGTAAAAGGAAAGCCAGGAAACTGGAATCAGGGAAATCATGGGAACAAAAGGTTTAAAGGGTGAAGGATGATGACACTGTTGGGTGCAGTAAGAATCTTATAAAGACAGGAAACAAGTTATTGGACTTTACAAATAAACATCATCGTGACCTTAGCAAGATCAATGTTAGTGGAGTGATAGGAGTTAGCACTAACAGAAAGTAAGAAAAGTCAGAAGGTACCAAGAGATGACCAAGGTAAAGTATTTTATAGACAGATTTTGATTAGTATCTAGCTAAGGAGCTTTTGACTTTCTTGTGTGCACTATATGGAGTTATGTGAGGTTTTTGCAGAGGGAACTAGCATTAACAGATGAATTTGGAAAGATGACTCTGAGGTGGTGTAAAGATGAATTGAAATGAGCAGGTATTGAAAGCAGAAAAACAATTTAGGAGGTGTAGAAGTGAAAATTGACATTTCAGCCCTGCTTCCAATATGACTAATTACTTCACATACCATAGTCAGAAGGAAAAAAAAAAAAAAACTTTGCACTTCAAAATAATCTAGAAATCACAGAATTACACTGTCTACTTCTGTCTATTTCTCCAAAATAGAAAACCTTGGATATTTCTTCAGTACCCAAATTTGCTAACAAAACAACCTTAAACCTGATTTTGACCACATTTTAAGTTTTTGTTTTTTTCTTTTTGGTGGTTGTCCAGACAGGGATATAAACCCTTGACCTTGGTGTTATCAGCACTATGCTCTAACCAAGTGAGCTAACCAGAGATTTATCATAACCTCTAAAAATATGAAAATCAAATGGGAAATCTGCTATTTCCACCATGAACAGAATGAAAACACCATGTAAACTAGGTAACTTAAGAATTTCCATTTTTTTTCCTTTAAATACTTGCTTGTGTTTTTATTTTGCTTAGTTTTGTTTTACTGATGTTTTGGAAGTCTGATTCCTTCCCCGTATTTGTTATAATTAAACATTGTCTTTCCTTTTCTACTTTTTGTTTTTGCTTAAGGAATGTTGCAGAAAAAGTAAGTTTCTCAAAGATTGAAATTCAAGAAATGTAAGTTCAGGGCCATCTCTCTTAACCACCAGGGTATACATTTTCTTAATTTATCCTCCTCTCTCTTTAATTTTTTTCATTATTTATTTATAGTTTATAACATATTTTTAAATAAAGCTAAGTAACATTTGCATTACCACACATACTTATCATTTTTGTGGTGAGTACACTTAAAATGTACTCTTTCATTTATTTTCAAGAATACAATACATTGGGGCCGGCCCGGTGGCGCACTGCTACAGTGCGCCGCTTGGGAGCGCGGCGACGCTCCCGCCGAGGGTTCGGATCCCACATAAAGACCGGCCGCTCACTGGCTGAGCGAGGTGCGGGCGCAACATCAAGGATTGAGATTCCGTTGCCGGTCCCGGTCTGGTACGGGCGTGACACTGAGGGTTGCGATCCGTTGCCGGTCACGAAAAAAGACAAAAAGGAAAAAAAAAAAAGAATACAATACATTGTTATTAATTATGATCACCATGTTGTACAATACGTAGATCTCTTGAATTTACTCCTATCTACTGAAATTTGCATTTTTTTACCAACATTTTCTCAACCACCTCCACTTTCCCAGCCCCACCCCCAGCCTCTGGTAACCACCATTCTACTCTATACTTCCATGAGTTCAACTATTTTAGATTCCACATATAAGTGAGATTGTGTGGTATTTGTCTTTCCATGCCTGGCTTATTTCACTTAACATAACGTCCTCCAGGTTCAACTATATTATTACGTATGACAGGAGTTCCTTTTTTTTAAAGGCCGACTAGTATATACCACATTTAAAAAAATACATTAATCTGTTAATGAAATCTTAGCTACTGTAAATGCTGCTGCAATAGACATGGGAGTGCACGTATCTCTTTGACATACTGATTTTATTTCCTTTGGATCTCCCCCATCTCTCTCCATTCAGCATTGTGTATTGTGTACTTGAGTGTGTATATGTTTCTTCTGGGATATGTATAGTTCATGCTTTGTTGTTCTCTTATCCAACCCATAGTTAGCATAGTGTTTTCTTCTATAGAGGAACTGACCAATGAGAGTTTCTTAATGAAAATGACCTAAAGCTGTATGAACCAAAGGTACTCATGTATAGTTAGAGAGTACAGGACATGCACTTGGTTACCCTGAATATGGCAGTTTATCAAAACATCCGATTACGTTGTGAACATTTGGTTGAAGCACCCAGCAGTTAATGCTGTGATGACAATGGCTACCTTGAATGCTAATACCATTCTACTTATAATTGGTATGCTGAGAGCAGTACTTTATATTTTTCAGAGCATTAGGCAAGTATTCACCTCAGAGTACTGACAGAAATATTTTAATTTCTGATTAAAATTTAACTGAGGTGATTTCTGGGGTACAATGGGCGGTATCCAGCTGCACATGATTCATGGAAACTTCCAAGAAGACCAAAAAGGATGTAAACTCACAACAGCATTGAAATTAGGGGAACCAATCAAACATGTCTTAGTATCTGTGTTGAACTTTCCCTAAGTTTAGGGCAGCTGGCTAAATTGAGAAATATTAAGTGACTGACTATCATGTCTAAACTTCTAAAATATTAACTTGACCAGAGAGAAGCAGAAGGATATTTCTAGAAAACATCCACCATATGCCCCTATATCAGAGATATGGGCCCTAGGCTTCTGTCCAGCAAAGCTATCCATCACTCCCTATTCCATGGTAATGGACTCCGGAGGCAGTAAAGCTGTTTCTTGTTTCCCATGCCTTCTCACTCTATATCCATTAAAGAGTATACAGTTCCCAGGATTGCAATACAGCTTGCACAATAGGGAATGCGATGCAAAGCTAGCCAGAAAAGCAATGGAAGAACACTGGGAACAGAATGCCCTGGGGATTATATATAATCTTTAGTGTTCTGCTTCTAGCAAGACAAAATTCGCAGGTTGTTTACATGGCTCAGAAAAAAACCTG
>NW_007731737.1:30794-33910 GCF_000696425.1 Galeopterus variegatus
GAGAAAAACCCAATATTTTACTTAATGTTACTTTTCTTCCCATTAGATTTTTACATCCATTTTAATACAAAATTAGCATTACCATGCTGTTTTCTTGTCAGCTGATTGATTAATCAGCAAGACTTTTATTGTTTGATGAAAGGAAAAAGGTAAATAGATCAAAATCATAAATATGACACCCCAAATTTGGTCAGAGTTAAGTTGAACATACCTCAGTAAACCTAAAATTAAAGACAAAATACTTAGGAAATAGTTGCCACCTGTTAGAATTTACGAGACTACTTCCAAAAATTTATGGAAAAATAGAATTGAAAGATATTACAAATCTTTCCTTGGGCTTTTTGAAAAATAAATGTATATAAAAATGTTCTTCTTAGAAATAATTAGTGGTGACTTGGGATTTAAACAAACAGTTGGAATACCAAGATTAAAAGGTTAATTATTTTATACTGATTTAAAAAAATAAAACACTGAAACTCAGAAACAAAATTTTTAGTTCACTCCAATGAGTATACTCTTTTCCCAGGTTGTAAAAATACCTATTCTTTTCTAAAAACTGACTAGGAGGATGGTAAATTAAAGAAAGTACCTCTTGGTACTAAAACAATAGTCTACATTGAACTTGCTTTTTACAATCACTTGTAACCCTAAATAGTAAATGATTAGGCAACTGANATGCCTTCTCACTCTATATCCATTAAAGAGTATACAGTTCCCAGGATTGCAATACAGCTTGAACAATAGGGAATGCGATGCAAAGCTAGCCAGAAAAGCAATGGAAGAACACTGGGAACAGAATGCCCTGGGGATTATATATAATCTTTTGTGTTCTGCTTCTAGCAAGACAAAATTCGCAGGTTGTTTACATGGCTCAGAAAAAAACCTGAGACTCCCATACTGAAGATAACTCACCAGTAGAAACAAGTGAATATTTTCTCCCTGTTTAAAAGAGAGTTTCATTTGAATAAAGACATGACAAACACTAAAAATTTTTTAGGTGTTTGCTTTTCAGTTTAAGGTCTGCAGGTAGATATTGACAATACCCAGGCCAGTAAATATGGATTCAAAGGAATTCTGTAAGTTGCTGTAACAATCAGTTTAAAACGCTTTTAGATATTATTAATACATATACATGCATGTGCATACCAAACACATATACATATGTATATATGTAAAATATTTATACATATAAAAAATAAAAACAATCAAAACCCCAGCAGGAAATACTATTAACTTAAAAGGTTATCTTTTGGTAGAGCTATAGATTTATGTTGTTTAAAACCTGTACACTATATTTTTAAAAAAATGTACCATTAGCATGTTTTATTATCCTAATCAGAAAAAAACATGTAAGATATATATATTAAATTTTGTTAATTCAACTTTTGTCCTATTGTTGATTTAAAAAGTCTCTTTGTAACCTTAAGCACTAATAAGAAACAAAAATACTCCAACTCCTTTTTTTATTATCTAAAGTAAAAATTATTCATATATATTTTTCTTTTTTAAAAATCTGCATAACTTTAAAGTATACAATGTAAAACTGCATAACCTATAATAATACCTTAAAGTATCATTAAACAAGATTTTTTATGGAAGAAGTTAAACAAATCACCCATGAAATAATTTTTTCTTTTAAAATTTTTCATAGACTTCAGTAATTTCTTGTTAATGATATATGTCCCCCCAATACTATAAAGTTACTGTAAAATAGACTCCAGTTTAATTTTACTAAATAAAATATATCAAGAATTAATTTAAAAGATGTTAGTGGAATGATCTCAGTGCATAACTTTTGAAGGTAGAATATAGGTATGAAAATGGTGAAGATGTAAAAGTCAAAAGAAGCCAGCGAGAAAAACCCAATATTTTACTTAATGTTACTTTTCTTCCCATTAGATTTTTACATCCATTNACATTGAACTTGCTTTTTACAATCACTTGTAACCCTAAATAGTAAATGATTAGGCAACTGATATGATAAAGTCAGTAGTATGCATCAAAGTACACATTACTTGGATGATTTACGGAAAAAAGAAAAAGACAAATTTTAAAGGAGGAAGAGTATTAATCAGGGTTAGATTTCTTGGAAACATTTCTTAGAAACCTTGAAGAAATGGCCATCAATGTGCTTTTCTTTTTTGGTATCTGGGGGATGGAGGAAGTCTGGTAGCCAGATTAGAGTTAAAGCACCGTGGCATAAAGATGCTTCACTGTAACCCTATCTGTGACCTTAGAAAAGTAACTTTATCATTCAGTTTTTCCACCTGCAAAATGAAAGGACTATTAGAAGATCTAATTCTTACAGGCTCTAACATGCTAAGTATTTCTGAATATACAGAGCACTTCGTTTGTGTCCAACTATATATATCACTTCTGCCTACCATCGACATTTGATTCTGCTGGAGTCTGTGGTTAACAGAAATTGCAAGGAAGTACTGGATGTGGGGGTCGGCCTGAGGCAATCTTTGCTCTTTGCAGAGGTTCAGCCAATGGGCTTCTACACAGTGTTCAATTTGGCAAAATGTCCACCTCTGAATTTGTGTATGCCTCTGTTTATGTGAGATTACAGCCAAGGCAGACTTTTTCTTGCTTCCAGACACCTCTGTGAAAACTTATTTCATTTTAAAGGCTACAGTTTCAAAACTAAATAAACTATTCTCAGGGTAGAAGCAAGATTAAAAGTACAATCAGCAATTTTAAATGAGTATATCCCTGCTGCAAATTACCCCTTAAAAAAAAAAAAGGTCAAAAAGTACTACTCCAGTCTCTGGAAGTGTTTAACATTCTCCCCCAAATATGTGATTAAAAACAAGGAATTAATAATATTAAAAGCACCTGATTTCACTTTTACAAGTTAATGGAGTTAGTGACAAAATGATTTAACAAATGTTATTTGATATTTCAGTTCATGGGAAAATGAGAGTAACAAACTCCAAAAAGACAATGCTTAAATTGCGAATAATGAAAAATGGTGCTGACATAAAAACAGACACACAGACGGATGAAACAGAATAGAGAGCCCAGATATAAACCCATGCATTTCTAGCCAACAGATTTTCAATGGAAGTGCCAAGAACACATACTGTGAAAAGGACAATCTCTTCAATAAATTG
>NW_007731737.1:34247-38408 GCF_000696425.1 Galeopterus variegatus
TGAGAGTAACAAACTCCAAAAAGACAATGCTTAAATTGCGAATAATGAAAAATGGTGCTGACATAAAAACAGACACACAGACGGATGAAACAGAATAGAGAGCCCAGATATAAACCCATGCATTTCTAGCCAACAGATTTTCAATGGAAGTGCCAAGAACACATACTGTGAAAAGGACAATCTCTTCAATAAATTGTGTTGGGAAAACTGTATATCCATATACAGAAGAATAAAAGTAGACCCCTATCTCACACCTATATAAAAATCACCTCAGAATGGATTAAAGACTTAAACATAAGACCCAAAACTATGAAATTGCTAGAAGGAAACGTAAGGGAAAAGCTCCATGACATTGGTCTAGACAAAGCACCGGTGACAAAAGCAAAAATAGACAAATGGGATTAAGTTAAACCAAAAAGCTTCTGCTCAGCAGAGAAAACAATCGACTGAATGAAGAGAACCTACAGAATGGGAGAAAATATTTTCAAACTATACATCTGACAAGGGAATAATTTCCAAAATATACAAGGAAAATATTTTCAAACATAGGGGATTAATATCCAAAGCATATACAGAATTCAAACACTTCAATAACAACCACCACAAAAAAACAATTAAAGAATGGGTAAAGGATATGAACAGACATTTCTCAAAAGAAGACATTCAAATGGCCAATGGGTATATGGAAAAAATGCTCAACCTCACTAGTCATTAGGGAAATGCAAATTAAAGCCACAATGAGATATAACCTCACACTTATTAAAATGATTGTTATCAAAAAGTTGAAAGATAACAAGAGTTGGCAAGAATGTGGAGAAAAGGAAATCCTTCCACACTGTTGGTGGGAATGTAAATTAGTATAGCCATTATGGAAAACAGTGTAGAGGTTCTTCAATATATTAAAAACAGAACTACCATGCAATCCATCAATCCCACTACTGGGTATATATCCCAAGGAAATAAAATCTGCATGTCAAAGAGCTATCTGCACTCCCTTGTTTATTGCAGCACTATTCACAATAGCCAACATATAGAATCAACCTAAGTGTCTATCACCAGATGAATGAACAAAGCAGTAGTATTACTATATATACAAAATGGAACATGATTCATCCATAAAGGAAACCCTGACATTTGTGATAATATGGATGAAACTGGAGGATATTATGTTAAGTGAAAGGAGTCAGGCACAGAAGGACAAATACTGATCTCTCATTCATGTGGTGTCTAAAAAAGTAGATCTCGTAGAACTAGAGAGTAGAATAGTGGTTACCAGGGGCTTGGTGGGGGGAGGTTGGGGAGATGTTGGTTATAAGATACAAAATTTCAGAAAATTTCAGTTACAAAATAGGAATAAGTTCAAGAGATCTGCTGGACAGCATGATAACTATAGTTAATAACAGTATATTGTATTCTTGAAAATGCTGAGAGAGTGATGTTAAGTGTTCTCACCACAAAAATAACTATGTTAAAGTCATGCATTGTTAATTAGCTAGAGTTAGTCATTCCACAATGAATGTATAGTTCAAAACATTGTGTGTGTGTGATAAATACATACAATTTTATCTGTCAATTAAAAAATAATAAAAAAATGAATAATGAGATAGTAACTGGCACATTTTCAGCTGAAGCAACTGCTACAAGACTAACAGTTTAATCTCAAAATATTATTGACAAAATATTGGGAAGTCATGTGTATCTCAAATAACACATCTGAATTCATCTCACATTATTGTTTTTTTAAGCATCATCATGGAAAAAATAAAACAATCATCTAATTCACATGTTGTTTTATTGACAATTGTCCATAATCATATCTAACTTGTGGTTTCAAGGGAAGGAAATGCCTTTGATTCAAAAGATAAAAAAACCTTATTTAATGAAAAGAACAGGGTGATTGGAAAGAAGCATGAAACAGAAGACAATGATTCATAGGTCCTTGGAAGAGACTTCAGAAAACCAATGCAAGATGAAAGGAAAGACCATCTGCATTTCTGATGTTAAAGGTACACTCATCTGCATTTCTGGCTGAGCGAGGCGCGGGAGCAGCACCGAGGGTTGCAATCCCGTTGCCGGTCCCCGGTCCCCATCTGCATTTCTGATGTTAAAGGTACACTAAAGCAATGTCACATTTGCTCCCCAAAATTCAGATCAGCATGTATTTCAGTAATAAGTAAATATTTTGTTCTTTCTTGTTACTAAAGAGGGACTCAAACATTTAAGGATCACTTCTCCTTCCGCTGAAAGTGTCATAGCTTCTCATAGATTCCATGGATTACTAGAGCCCAATTAGGAGATTTTTAGTTCAAGGGCAGTGGTGTGGGACAGGAAGGTAATGAAGGAAGGCATAGAATTTAGAGGAGTGACAGAAATTGAAGGGCAAGTAAGGCAGGACCCTCGGGCTGCCCATCTGCATTCTCTGACGCCTCTCCTCATCTGTGCCTGGGTTTGTTCCCTCCAGGTCTTTGCTCTTACAGCACCGACACATGCACCTCTGTTATACTGTCTTGTTAATATGTAATTTCTTCCTTCTCTTCTCCCTAAATTAGAAGCTCATCAGAGGCAAGAGCTTTTATTGCTCTATGCCTATTGCCCTGTGCTATGGTCTGAATGTATCCCCACAAAATCCATGTTGAAACCTAACCCACAAGGTGATGATATCAGGAAGTGGGGCCATTGGAGGTGATTAGGTCATGAGGGTGGAGCCCTCATGAACAAGATTTTACTGCCCTTTTATAAGATGCCTCAGAGAGATCTCTCACTCCTTTGGCCATGCAAGAACACAGCAAAAAGATGGCTACCTCTGAATCAGAAAATGAACTCTCATCAGACGCTCAATCTGCTGGCACCTTGATCTTGGACTTTGCAGCCTCCAGAACTGTGAGAAATAAATTTCTGTTGTTTATAAGCCACCCAATTTATGACATTTTGTTATACCAGCCTGAACACACTAAGATATCCTGTATAAGTCCTCACACTTAGATAACTCAGAAAATGTCTATCGAATGAATAAATTTTATCTTCTAGAACATGACCTCTTGACCTCTTGTGCACTGCTGTGTCCTCCATGCCTAGAAAAGTTCGTAGCACATAGCAGACTCTCAATAAATAATTACTAAATGAATTAATTCAATTAAGCAGTACTCTCCTTAGAAAGCAGGCTCATGGCTTAAGCAGCTAAAATAGACTGGTGGCTTTAAGGTAAACTGTATCCCAACAGTTCTGGTTCAAATACAAATTAGGTTGAGATGGCCAGTGTCAAAGTATAGGCTGGTTGTTAAGCACGCCAAGGTCAAAAACATTGAACTAATGCTTTTCTCTCATTGTGTATTATGTAGGCATGACCATAGTCTGATAGATCTTGGATTTTGTGAGATACATTGGGCTCCGTTTTACAGTAAATGACTAATTAAACACTTTGTTAAAAATGTATCTGCTTGATAAAAATCACCTCCAGAGAACAATTTAATTATTAACGCCTGATATGAAATTCCCTGGGTATGTTCAGAGATGAACAGTTGATCTGTCAAAACTATTCAGAAAACATATGTTTGCTTAAATAGATGAAAAACATCAAGTATTCCCCAAATTCTCATGATAGAAACAGGTTTTATGCCTGAGCCCATGGTGCAAAATATGTGGAAGAGTGCATTCCTTTGACAAAGGGAACAGACTCTTATTCTTATTCCCATTAATGAGGAAATTGCTTTTATTTTAGATGGATGGTTGCATTTGCTACGTGGGAACAAATTCTTCAGGTCTTTGATCAATCACTTGTCCAAGGAGGAAAATTGTAATCCCTTTTCTTTTTATGAATGCACCAGAACAAAGGCTACATTTTTATGCAACAGAGAGGGCTAATTAATTGTGCCCTCATAGAAAATATTTTGTGGTGAAAGGGGAGTGCATTTACAGTAAACAGGAGGTACCTCAGAGGACTGGCAAGTTCAGTCTTAATGTTCAGAAAATTTGCTGGCGGGGCCGGCCCGGTGGCGCTCCCGCCCGAGGGTTCGGATCCCACATACGGACCGGTTTCCGCTCACTGGCTGAGCGAGGCACGGGAGCAGCACCGAGGGTTGCAATCCCGTTGCCGGTCCCCGGTCCGGTACGGGGGCAACACTGAGGGTTGCGATCCGTTGCCGGACACGGAAAAAGACAAAA
>NW_007731737.1:39408-47056 GCF_000696425.1 Galeopterus variegatus
GCAGAAGTTGAGAATAAATATACTTGCGATAAACAACTTCTGTTTCTGATTCATTCAGTTACAAATATATATTGAGTTTCTCTCATTCACTAAGAACTTCTTATGAAGCAGTAATGGAAGGTATGAGTCCTCTCTTCGAGATTTCAGTTTGTAAATCCTTGAATTCAAGTGCACCTCTAATCGACTTCATTCTATTCTCTTGTAAACATGATTATAGGTTACAGTTATATTACACATTGATATAAAATGGGTACAAGTGTATTTTCTAATAAAAATAAATAATTTCCAATAATAAATGATTACCAGTAAATAGTAAATGAAGAGATTGTATCTATATTGGTAGTATTTTTTTTTTAGGAGTTATCAGATTTTCAAACCGTAGAACAATTTTTTTCTCCTGGCAAGGTTAGGGCAAATTTTGTATTGTCAAATCAAAAATTGCACAGGACAAAGTTAATAGGCAAGAAAAATNAAAAAAAAAAAAAAAAAAAAAAAAAAAAATTTGCTGGCAAAACAGATTCAACCTTTTTTAATGATGGGAAATACACAAAAGGAAAACTTAATAATGTACTACCAGACTCACTGGCTTAATACACACTTCCCCGTACTTATTTCTTTTTCAAATCCTTCTTCAAAGAAGTGGGAATGTGCTTAAAAGAAACCAAGCAATCTCTAATAAAAGAGGAAGATTAAGAAATTACTTGGGGATTTGGCTAAGCCTAAAGGGTCTCTAAATATCAAAATACACTGCAATGTCATTTCTGTTTTTGATCAAATGGTTATCTAGAAAAGTCCATAAAAACTAAGCAGTTTTGTCCTTTCCCAAACTCGTAAGTATCCTTACTACACAGACAGGACATTGTTTTTTCCTTGAAGCTGAGTTACCCAATTTTGTGTTTTTAAAAATAAAGAGGAAGTAATTCTGAAATAAGCTTAAAATGTCTAGTTCTATGTTTGTGGCTGTTGGTGATTGGATGGTTGGTTGTTTGTTTTTTTGGTTACATATGTACATGTTTTTGGTCCCCTGAAGCAGTGTTTTAAAACAACAGAAAAATACTTACTCAGTAGTGTCCAGTTTAAATTTGAAGGAAGGTTTATTCATAAACTGATTTTTTTTTTCCGGTTGAGTTAGTCATTGGCCAACAATAGCTTAGGACTCAAGTTACAGTTTAGTTGCAAAAGTATCATTTTGAAAGTATGGTCAAAACTATCTCTGAAAGCTATATTTCATCCCTTGACTGAAAAATGTGAGTACCTGGGAACTTCCCCAAATTTTCAGAAATGATCAGTCAATGAGATGTGCTCTGACACACTTAAATACAACATAAACGGTGAAACAAATACCTGTATCAGCTTAATTAAACTTTCATTTTCACTTTGCTGGCTTTTAGCAACTGAAAACCACTGACATCTAGAGATACATCATCAGAAGCTGAGAATAAATATACTTGCGATAAACAACTTCTGTTTCTGATTCATTCAATTACAAATATGTATTGAGTTTCTCTCATTACTAAGAACTTCTTATGAAGCAGTAGTGGAAGGTATGACTCCTCTCTTTGAGATTTCAGTTTGTAAATCCTTGAATTCAAGTGCACCTCTAATCGACTTCATTCTATTCTCTTGTAAACATGATTATAGGTTACAGTTATATTACACATTGATATAAAATGGGTACAAGTGTATTTTCTAATAAAAATAAATAATTTCCAATAATAAATGATTACCAGTAAATAGTAAATGAAGAGATTGTATCTATATTGGTAGTATTTTTTTTTTAGGAGTTATCAGATTTTCAAACCGTAGAACAATTTTTTTCTCCTGGCAAGGTTAGGGCAAATTTTGTATTGTCAAATCAAAAATTGCACAGGACAAAGTTAATAGGCAAGAAAAATTCTATTTAAGGCTATTACATAGGGAAGAGAGACCAGGCAAGTAAACTTTAAAGAAGAGCCCTGATGTTCGTCCAATTCACATGCATCATTAAGATGGTTGAAACTGACTGATTATCTGGGCCAGCACCTATTCAGTTCATATGAAAATATGACTTTACTGTTAATATGAAAGAAAAGTCCTCTAACATATGCATAGAAATAGTTCATATATTACACATGGTATGTATCTGAACCAAATGTACTTACAAACTTAGACTAGATCTCAAAAAGTAAACTGTGGGAAAGTAATGACCCAGTTCTAAATCCACACTGAAACTCCTCAGTAAGGATCAGGTGTTTGTAAAAGTCAGTTCCTTAGCATTTGGGTTCTATGGGTCCCAGATCTTTGATTTATTGAATTAGCAGCTGACATAAATGTGGGAATTACTGAAAAGCCATAGTCTAATATTTGAGAGAAGACACCATAATGGCTGTGGATGTGTCTCTGACACTAGTAGGCTTTTTAAACTTGGACAAATTCGGGCTTTAGTTTCGTCAGATAGCATAAAGCATTGGTTCTCAAACTTTAGAATATGAGAATCACCTGGAAGGCTTGTTAACACACAGAGAGCTGAGCTCTACCCTCAGATTTTCTGATTCTGAGGTGAAGTGGGAAATTTGCATTTCTACCTTCCAAGAAGCTGCTGATGCTACTAGTCAAGGGACCACATTTGGAGAGCAGAACAAGGGTTGGAAGAATGGCGGTAGTAAATTACTAAATCCTTAATACTTTACAGTAAAAGAGAAGATAGTCAGCATCAAACATGCACAATCAGCTGCAATCACCTTTTTAATCAATGTTTCACTTGAATTAGAAGTGAGATAAACATTATTTTTTTTTCTTTATAAAGTTTTCAACCAAGATTTTTGATCATGTAAATGTTTTATGGTACTTACGTCATAGCTTGATAAATAGATTCAATCCCATAACGCATGGCAAATTCATCAACTATTTCTTGGGGAGCATCATCAAAAAAAACCTTCCAGGCTTCATCTCCTTTGACCTCTGGAATTTTTACTCCACCATTAGATTTCACTTCAGTCAAGTAGTGGAACAGATTCTAAAAGCAAGCAGTTTTTAATCGTTCAGTGATTCCTCAGAATTACTTAACAATAACTTTCACTATAATGCACTAGCATTATCATCATTCTAATATTTTATCAACATCTACAGGCAAAAGGAATATCTTGGATTTTTATTTTAACTAACTTCATCTTTTATGTAAAATCTGCTTTGACTTTGGCCTGGGTCTATACAGAATCAATGATTCAAATGCTTTGTAGATACCAAACCATTTTCAGAAGGAAGTAAAAGTTTTTGCATGTAAACATTTTTACATGATGGAACAAATTTTGCCTCCTTGGACTTTGAGTGAATTACAGCACCCTGGATGAACAATGTGATTTTGGCTATGTTAATACAGAATTTAGTTACATAAATGATACTAAACGACTGTGGTGTGTTAATACAGAATTTAGTTATGTAAATGATACTAAAGGACTGTGGTAGTGAAACGGTAGGAGTCAGGGCAATAAATTGAGGTTGAAAATGAATGTTTGAGAATTTTGTAATTAAATAAAATCACCACTCTCAATTCCTTTTTGCTTCTAACAAGCTTGGGAACTGCTAGACGTATGCAGCCTGGGTCAACCAAAGACACCTGTCTTAGATTTTAGTTCTTCACGTTCTTGGAGCTGCAGAAAAGACTCTGTAAAGTGAATCTTAATGCTGTTCCTCTGATCCTGAATCTTCTCTGTAACTGCTAGACGTATGCAGCCTGGGTCAACCAAAGACACCTGTCTTAGATTTTAGTTCTTCATGTTCTTGGAGCTGCAGAAAAGACTCTGTAAAGTGAATCTTAATGCTGTTCCTCTGATCCTGAATCTTCTCTGTCCATACTTTAAAGTCAGAGTTCCCCATCATACCAGTTTAAGGATTTCTATTTATTATTCTGAAAACTGAACCACCTTTCTTGAAGGACGGAATGATATCACTGACCAGAAGGCAGTCACGAAATTAAGCCTGTCCCTCATTACTGTGTAATATGTAAATGACTTAAATACTTTCTCATCTCTTTTTTAGTAAAATAGGGCACAAATATTTACATGCATAAATTTTCACCTACGTATTTAGAACAGATAATATGCAAGAAAGCATAGCTGTCTTTGAGATGTCTTTTTCTTTCTTAGGAAGGTACTTTCACTCACCTCTTTGCACATGGGGAAAGCTACATTCCTTAGCTTCACCTCTAATTTTTTGGTGTATGGGACAAGTATCATTTGCATCAGAGAAAGTCTCCAATGACACATCTAACCTCTCGGATGCAAAGCATACGATAGAGGCCCAAGATTATTTGTCTTGTATCTATACTGAGGCACAAAAGGGAACTGGTGAGCTTGCCGTTCGGATCAATATTGGATGGTCTCCACCTCCTTCCAAGCCAACCAGGCCTACCTTTTGGGTGGGTGTATTCTCCACTATCCATTGGTGGGTAATCACATTCTGATTCCCTCCATACCCATATATGTTTGTGGAAAGAATAGTTAAAATGGAGGAGGCGTCAATATGTCTGAAGCCCTTTATTGTAACTCAGAAAAAGAAAGAATCACTGCTTATCCCATAGTTTCCCAAAAGCCATTGATATAGCATCAGCATTTTAATGTTTCTAGTTATAAATAATGTTCCTAATTAAATCTTCAATAAAACCTGAACGCTAGCTCAGTTTTCAAAAACAATAATGCTTTGGATTTTTCCAGCATGACTAAAATACTGTACTTTCAAATTCTTCCAAAATATTTGTCATGACTCGCTTCTTTAATGAATACATTTGAACACACTTCTTCTTCTTTGGAAGAATGGTAATTTAATGGTAATTTAATTTTTAATTTAATTTAATTGTCATCTTATTGCCTATTAATACCTGCCTCATTGGCTTGTTGTAAACTCTCATTAAAGGACAGTTCTTCAGGGGGTAATACACAGGGTTTATGGTATCCTACCACATCACCTGCTATCGTGTAAAGTCAGAACTTCAGAAACAACTCCACAAAACTAATTCAATGAATATTTTCAACTAGAAGAATTTGTTTTCTGAGCCATAATCAAAACCATTTTCTCCTAGGGTTTTATTATTAATAAAATTCAATTGATTTACCTCATGTAAACATGTATATTGTATATGATACGGAGCAACCTTCTCCTCTCCCTTTATTTCCACATTGATTTTCAATCGAATGGCTCCAGATACAGCTGACTTATCTGTCCGTTTCTCTGATACAAAAAAATAGTTGGTCAGTCATTTGCAACAGTATTACAGTTTCTCAAAAGCTTAAAGAAAGGCTGAAGTGGTTCAAAGCCATTTTTCTAGGTCAGATTTCATTAAGTAATCATGATTCCCCTAAATACAACTTAAAACAGTTGCCTGTTTTGTCATTGTGATTGTCAGACTGCCTTATAGACACTTCAAATAAAAAACTTACCAGAAGGACCCCACCATCTGATATAAATTTCTGCATACTTGATAAATTTATACAATGACATTAAACAAGTATTTGGCAATTAAAAGCAAGATAACTAAAGTATAATCTTAACCAGGAAAGTACTTTATCTAAAAGCTTCCACCGTTCAGTTTCTTCTCTTGCTGGGCCGTAAAAGATGAGCCAAAGTTCTAATTAACAAAAAAATCTGTTAATAATTTTCATTGTCAGTTAGCCTACCACCTGTGTTTACTTATAAATATTGGATTGAATGTTGATTTGAATGGAATCAGTGTCGTCAATTCAGTCAAATAATGTGCGTGAGTGTGTGTCCAGTTTGAACTGATCAGTAGTTTTGAGAGAAATAAAGGCAGAGTTACACAGTTCCTAGCATGTGCATGTAGGTGAGGCACCTATGCTTGACTCCTCTTTCAGAGAAGAAATATAAAGAGGTCAGCTGATCCATTTCACACATGAATAATAGGATTTAGTAAAGTGACATAGTCAGTGCTGGAGACTTATTTAATTGTCCTCTTACACATAACTGTTTTTTACCCATAAAAGATACAGTTGTATATTCCTCTTGTGAAATGCCTGCTGACTTCTTGCAAAGATTCTGCCCTTAGGAATACCAAGAGTTTGAAAGTTTTTACTACTGGCTAAGATAGCTGATTCTTGACAAATAAAGTTCTTTGCTAGAGCCCAGAGAAATTCAAGTCCCGGGATCCTGCTGTCACACACCTCTTTTCAGAGCTGTAGAAGAGGTTTTGACTAGCATTTTAACTATCATTACTACTGGCTAAGATAGCTGATTCTTGACAAATAAAGTTCTTTGCTAGAGCCCAGAGAAATGCAAGTCCCGGGATCCTGCTGTCACACACCTCTTTTCAGAGCTGTAGAAGAGGTTTTGACTAGCATTTTAACTATCACAGTCCCGAGGGATCCATGGGAAGCAGGCTCTGCTTGGACACCCAAGGCTCTTGGCCATGACTTTCTTTGCGTGGTGGAACAAACTCTAAGTGGTGAGGAAGGAGGAAAGTTGTACAAAGAATGAAAATATGGTATTTGTGTGAATTGAACCTACCGAGGGATATTACACAAAGCTAAACAAACTAAAACCTGCTTGTTGCTCTCTTTCTCTCTCTCAAAGGTTTAAACATCAGCAATGAGGGCACAAAAGTACCAACTAAGGGTGAGCTGGCAAAGGCTTATAGTAACATGTTACATCATGTTTCCCTCTCATAGGCTGAAGGACTTTCAGCACGAGAGCTGGCTGGATAGCTGATTTTACTAACAACACATTTAAATTCCTTGGCAAACTGAATGTACCCATATATGTTTCATCAAAAGAACAAATTTGATGAATTTCTGCTCTGAATTATAACTTGACTGCTTCAACTCAAGGACATGTTAACTTATTACAGAAAAGCAGTTCATTTATAGGTAATCTCCTTATTAAAACATAGCTTGTGAATATTTCAGTTGATGGGCCTGAAGTTCACCTTCACCTAACATCTCTGTTCTCATATGTAAAGTTATTTAATAATTTAAACAAGATGTGGGAGGGTGCTCATTATAACTGAGGTAAAAATTCCACTCCAGTAATGTAGAAGTACAATTTTCTTTATGAAAGATTTCTTAAAATAAAAATTTTTATAACCAGTTCTTAGTCTAGCTTGAATTATTTGTGTCCTAATAAGTTAAATATCTCTTTTAAAAATTATTATATAATTTATATTTTTACTAATTTCTTGTGACCTTCTCCCTTTACTTTGTCAACTACTACATTACTTGAAGTATGTAGGTTGTAAAGAAGGCAAAAGCTCTCTTTAACTTTCTAAAATATATTGGTATCCTAAGTGGTAACTCTTTGTAACCTGGGGATCATGTCAACTCTTCTTTGATTCATGACCAGTCAGCCCTCAATAGTTTAATTAAAACATTTAGAGGATATGATTAAGAAATCTTTGGAACATGTTTTTTACAGAACTGAGATGACCAATATATTTTTACTATTGGTAAATCACCACTGAAGATTCCAGGTTATTATTCGATTCTAGTAAAAGTCTAATTAAAACTTGTCTTTAGGGCCGGCCCGGTGGCGCACTGGATGGTGCGCCGCTTGGGAGGCGCGGCGGCGCTCCCGCCCGAGGGTTCGGATCCCACATACAGACCGGTTCCCGCTCACTGGCTGAGCGAGGCGCGGGAGCAACACCGAGGGTTGAAATCCCGTTGCC